>NC_044589.1:0-282500 GCF_901933205.1 Camarhynchus parvulus
TGAGGTACCCATATGAACACACAGCAGGGTGGAGTTTCAGTAGCTCAGTTCCTACACATAGGACTAGATTTTCAGGGAGGTTCAGGCACTGAATGCTTCTAACATCCAGCTACTTATAAAAAAGCCTAAGAAGGAGCTAAGGAATTTGTAAATGTACCTCAAGTGATAGATACTTCATCCTTTGATCACCTGCCACTAAGTCAGCAATTCTGTGAGCAGCTGACACTTCTGGGTTCTCCACATTTCCATGAAGAAACCCCTAGATGTCTTAATTTGGGAACACCAAAAAGTTAAGTCTTTAGTTTAAGCCTGCTTTATACAATAGCAAAGACTGAGAAAATTTACCTCAACTGATCAAAAAGGGCAAAATGGAATAATTTTCAAAGACTCCCTATTTCAGGTTTGCATTTGGTTTAAATGAGCAAAAATTTAACGGGAAATGCAGAATCCTGTGCCTTGCCATACCATGTATTTTGAAAGACAGTGGCAATAAGTGAGATTCAGCTTAAAAGTGATTCATTTTAGGGTATGCAAGCCATAAGAAAAGTGAGTTATAACAGATGCTGCCCTTGAAAGGAACTGGTGCTGTAATCTCTATTCCAACTCTGCATTCTGTGATTTTACATGTGCTCAAATGACATAGATCTACAATTTTATTGCTACAACCTGGAGTTCAGACATGTTCTCCCAGTTAGGTGGAAGGACTAAAACCCACGAAAGGGCTAAACCTCCATCAACACAGCCCAACAATGGGTGCTGGGGAAGGGACTCCTTGGCAGGACAGGCTCCTTCCACTGCCCAGCCAGGTCACAGCTGCATTACTGGTGTGACAACAAGTGTGACAACTAAAAATAGGCCAGGGACACCAATTTCCATGCCAAGTGTGTAATTTACTAATAAAACTTCCTGATTGTTTGCAGACAAATCATGACTTTTGAGGGTCATTTGTCCATGAGGATTTATGAATTTTGGGTGCTTCCATCCCCTTCAGGGTGAGTTATCACCTCAGTGATGTGGCACTCAGTGCCAGGCCAGGGTGACAAGCTGCGGATCAGTCTCAGGTTGGGACTCGATGACCTCGGAGGTCTTTCCCAACCTCAGTGATTCTGTGATTAAAGGGCAGAATTTGTTGGTGTTCTTTCCTCAATAATAAACATTAGTTATACCTCCGGGCTGTAGGCCCGGCGATTTCTCCTTTGCCCGGGACTGAGGGGCCAGGCCGGGCAAGGACTCGGGGGAAGCCACTGCCACCCTCACCCTGACCCCAGTCCCTGCTCCAAGTTCTTATCCCCGGTGCACAGTATCTGTCTCCTTTACTCCGTTCCTGGTCCCCGGTCCCAGTATTTGGCCCCTGTTCCCCATTCCGGTGCCCGTTCCTTGTCCCTGTGCCCCGTCTCTGGCTCCCGGTCTTTGTCCCAGTCCCTGTCCCTGGTTCCGCTTCCTGCTCCCTATCTCTACCCCCAGTCCCTGTCTCCGTTCCCAGTACTGGTCTCCATTCTCAGTCCCATTCCCTGTTCCAAACCCCATCCCCATCCCCATCCCGATCCCGGTCCCGGTCCCGGTCCCCGGTCCCCGGTCCCCGGTCCCCGGTCCCCGGTCCCCGGTCCCCGGTCCCTTCCCGCTCAGCGACCGCAGGCGGTCCCGTGTCTCACCGTGGGCGCCTGCGCGGGGCTCCTCCTCCTGCTGCTTCTCCTCCTCCTGCCCGCTCTCCCCTCCCGCTGCCGCCGGCCGCTGTCAGGATGAGGCGGAGGAGGCGGCGGCCCGGCCCGGCCGCTCCCGTCTCTCTGCCCGTGGCGTAGCGGTCCCCGCCCGGAGGAGGCCGCGGCGGTGCCGCCCGCCGAGCCATGGCCCAGCCGGGCCCCAGCGCCCAGACCGAAGGTACCGCGGGGGCGGCGGCGCGGCCTGTGCAGCCCCGGTCTCGCCTGGGAGCCGCGCCGGCCGCGGGGCGAGGGCGGCGGCCTGGGCGCGATCGGCTGGGCAGGGTCCGGGGGCCCGCACGGAGCGGGGACCCGCCGGGAGGGAGCGGGGAGCGGCCCGAGCAGCTCGGCTGGGAAGGCCTTGGGAGGGGGCGGGAGGCAGCGCAAGTGGATTTTTAGGCTGTAAATGTGGAGCAAGGGCGGCTCCCGGCGCGAGGATAACGCTGGGAGGACGCGCTGCTGCTGGGGAAGGGGAGCCCAGCCTGGATGGGACGAGGCCTCCCCGCCCTGGCAGGGAAGGAGGGGAAGGGTGGCGGTGTATCCAGGTAGACATTGATCCTCCGGCTGGGACGCCGTCATTGCTTTGGCCACGGCGGGGGATGTTTGGCTGTGTTGGAAAAGGCGCTCGGAGGGTGCAGGTCGGGATGTGCGGTGTGAATAGTGTGTTTCTTTGCTAGAAAGGACAAAGAAAATAACAGGTCTTCCCTCAAGCTGGTGTGTACCTGTGCAGAAGGAAGCTAAGCTTTCCCTGAAGGTTCCTGCTGTGGAAAGGTTATTTCTTTCTGGTTTGAGAGGAATTGTGAACGTTTTTTACCTTGGAAGAGGTTACAGAGCTGTGTGCATATAAAAAAGTTGTAGGTAATGCTTAGCTTGGAAGGTGAGGTTGAAGGGACAGTGTTTACTGTATGGGATGTATGGAAGAGGGTGAGAAAGCCAGGAATTTAAGTAGAGGCTGGTCATAATGTAGGTATAGAACTGGAGAGATGTGCAGAATCCTGCAGGATTGGTGCTTACCCAGCCATTGGACTAGGCCAGGGCTCTCCTCTTCCAGAGAACATTTGAGTTTCCTTGGGGAAGCACTCTGTTAGAAAAGGGCAATGATGTATTCTTAATTATGCACGTCTAGGGAATTGCGTGGGCCTTTTTTTTTTTCCTTTTTGTGGAGTTACACAAGAAAGTGCTTATCCTTAGGGATTTCAGCCTGCCTTTTGAGAATTCTAGTGGTGAAGGTGCTTAGATTGTGGGGGTTTCCCTATATTAAGTTCAGTCATTGCTGGCTTGTCCTTTGAGAGCACTGAGGGGAAGGTGAGTTTCCCTGCTGTCATGTTTATAAGGTCAGCATAGGTAGGAGTTGTTCTCCTGTACTTTGTCGTGAATAACCATTGTTTATTGTTCTTCTAAGGGCTGCAGAACAACTTCCAGCAAATTTTCTTCTTGGCTCTCACAGACTGTCTCACTGCAGGTGTGCAGGGGAGCTGTTCAGTGTACAAATGTTTGATGACTCTTGACCAGAAAGGTAGTTGTAGGTTTGTAGTGTATTAGAAGATCCACGTTGGATGTATTTGTGTTGTTGATATTAAAAAAGTGCAAGTAAATGGAGTGGTTTGATAGGTTGGTGAAGCCTGTCTTACAGGAGGTATGGATTGCTGTCTCTTTCCTGCTCCCTAGCTGTGGGGAGATGAGGATGCTGTAGAGAAGGGGACTGGAAAGTTGGGTGGGTTCTGAAAGTGGTTGCTGTGTCCTACGCTAAAGAATTGGAGCTCCTAAAATGGCTCCTCTCCCCATCCTCCTTTGGCAGCCATAGGACCAGTTTGAGTTTTTTATCCACTTTGTTGTTCTCATTTGTGTTGGTTTTGTTTGTAAGTAATTTACCAAAAGTGTGCCTTGAAAGTGTTCTATTTTAACGTGGAAAAAAATCAAGAAATTAATTATTTCATATATTTAGTTGTGTGCACTGGATTTATTGCTTAAAGGAGTAGCATAACCTCCAATTTAAGATTACATGTGACAAAATAAAACTGGATTAGTATGTTCCCCTAAGGAAAAATAATGGCTTTTTATAATTACTTATATTGATTATAAATAACTTATGCATTCTTTACTCATGTAAGACACATCAGCTATGATTTGTTTTGTGGAAAGCAAGTATAAAACTACTACTTCTTCTGCTGTGGTAGAAATAACATATGGAACAACATGAGAGGAATTAATGTAGAAATTGTCTTCTATTCTAAACCCTGCACTGAAATGAAAATGGGCCCAGAAATAGGGGAAGGAATAGTGCAGAGAAATAAGAAAAGAATGGGTGTTGTGTCCTACCTGGTTTGTACTTTGGATTAGTGGAGACATTAATAACCCTCTAATCCAGTGTGTAGGGTAACAGAGTTTCTATATGATAAGAATCACAGGAGGCTGAGGGCAGCCCTTGGCTGCTGCTGGAGCTTTCTGCTCTGTGCTGCGAGCTCATGATCTTGCCCTGTGCTGCAGGTAGGTGTGTGCTGCCTGCTGATCCTGGTCAAGGGGCTTTTTTTGGAGAGATTTTAATTTATGTGTGTTGTCTAGATTGCTTTACCACAGCTGTGATGTCTTATTTTTCAAAATATTTTACTTTGAATATAATATTCAAAATTCAAACCTCCCAGGCTCCCTGGGTTTAGTTTGGATCTGGGTGCTTGCCATCTCTGAATGTAAGGTTGCCAAACAAAATGTGTTGGCATAGCTTTTCCCTATCAGAATTCTCAGGATTTAATTCTCCTTCTCATTTCTGGAAAACACTTCAATGAAGGAACTGCAGTAACATAAAACATTATTTCTTCAATACTAAAGTTAATTAGAATGATAGGCCAATTATTAAACTCTTCTTACTGCTCTAAACTTAAACCATTAGTGCAGTCAGACTGATAATTAGCATATCCATTGATATTATTCAGTGATAAACTGTTAAGGACACAGTCTATCAAATATTTTAATAAGAATTTGCTGTCAGAGGGAATTGATCCAGTATTGGAGTAACTTAGGCCAGTAAAAAGTGTCAGTCTGTCAGTGGTGGGAGGCTGTGCCAGCTCTCAGTGGAGAGACCTGCTCAGCTGTAGCTGGAAGATTGGAGGATGTTGCCATATTGATTTTGGTGCCACCAGCAGTCTGTGATCCCCTTTGTGTCCCTGTGTCAATAATCCAGGATCCCAACAAGAGCTGGGACTTGCTGTCACTGTCACACACTCCAGGAACAAACATTGCTGGTGGAGAGATCAGGGATGTCACACAGAAAATTAACTAACAAAACTTCAGGTGCTTTTATATTTCCAGTTATTTTCCTTGTAAGAATATCACTTTTAAACAAAATTGAAGGAAATAAAATGCTATTACTCATCTCCAAGCTAGGTGTGGTTCCTAGGGGACTGGCTGTGAATGCTGATGTTCAGCTCTGCCTTGTTGATGCAACTGTCAAATGTCAAACTCTTATCCCTTGGGGAGTAACTTCAAAATTGTTGGTACTTTCCAAGAGGCAAAAACATTTCTACCCTCACTTTCATTTTGCTCGGTCCTTGCTTTATTATTATTCAATAATTACTGATATTATTACTATATTTTTAGTATATTATTACTAATATACTAAAAGTGCATTTTAATTAAAACACATTCACACTTATTTTTTTTTAGGCTGTGTGTTTTTCTGTCATTTCAGTGGACAAATCTGGAATTTGGTTTCAAAAACAAAACAGACACCTTGAATGTACATGTTTATAAGAAAGTTTTGATCTGCTCAGCAGGTCAGTTTTCTCTGAAATGGGAGTATCCACATTCAGGGTGTCTGCTTTCCTGTCAAAGTCAAATTTCAAATCTCCTAATTTTGCAAAATGCCCTGACCATGTTCTTTATCATTACCTGTTGATCTGCCAGAAGGCACAATGAATATGCTTTAACCTATGGACTGACTCTCTCTTGCATTTTGGACACTGGCAGATGTAAATTCTTTGCCCATTATTATTACATCTTGGCCACTTCACCATTGTCATGGAGAAGATGGACTTAGTAATGTGTTTTCTTCCCTTCCTGGCTTGGTGCCTCTGGATGCTTAACTGCTTTCCCATAGCCCTTGGTGGGTGGACTGGATTCCCACTGTGAAACTAGTTTGTATGCACTCCCTTGAAAGTGATTGAGGAAAGAATTTTGTCTTAAAACTTTCAAGAAGCTAAACCAAACAATTTCTGTCAGTGTGGGAGTGGACCAAATCCCATAGGCTTCATTATGGGTGATGGTTGACTGGCAGACTTGCTGGGCTTTCACTCCAGGCATTTTATTAAAAAGTGCTTCTCAGATGTGAAGTTTTCTATCCTAAATTTAGGTATTTTAACTGCACTCTTTTTCTTCTTAAAAAATATCAAATATGTAGCTTTAAAAAAAAACTGAAAAAGCCTGAATTTGAGATTATGGTTTTACTCTGACTGAAGTCTTTCAAGGTAAGAACTGGTAACATTGATAAGCAGCACTTACTAACAAGGCTGCTATGAAAGCCATTGTGTGTGTGTATTTCAGAGGAACATCTTCTACATCAAAGGTCTGGTACTTCTCAGTGGTTCAGCCTTTACTTACAGAGTTGATTTTAGTGTCTGATTTAATAGTGGCTGAGTTAATGGTACTACCCTCCACAAGTTATTCTATAAATAGGGTAAGCATTGTGTCATTTTAGTCATAGTATAGTCAGTTAGGCATGATGATGAATTATCTCTGGAAAAATTTAAATCATTTGATATTTTTGTGTAAATTGGCATAGGAAGAACAAGTGAGCAGTGTACCCTTGGTTAATATTTCTGTGCTATTCAGAAGGAGGAGGGGGTTTTTTACCTGGAAAGTACCTGGTGCTTGAGAAAACTTCTGAGTTGCCCTGTTGCTCTGTAAGCAGTGCCTGTAGTACCCTAAGAGTGCAGAACTGCAGCATGACCACTGATATAATGAGGAATTGGGTGCATTTATTTTTTTTCCCCATTCATGTCTCCTTCTGTCAGCCACAACTCCCCTTGGCGTTCAGCTGACTTGTGGTGATGCTTCTCTCCTTCCTGTTCCTTCCTATACTTGTCTTCCCAGGTCTGGCTCCTTCAGTACAATCAAGGCAAAGAATAAAAGCTCTTGAATCACCTTTTATGTCTTTTCCATCTCCTCTGGCGATTCCTGCTCCACACAGCCAGGCAGCAGAAACATGGCCTTGCTTGCTCTTTGCTCTCAGGTTTTTGCTGCCTCCCTGCTCGAACACCCAGTCAGTCATTTGGCAGTGTCCTGGGTAACTGCTGCTCTTCAGCAGCTCCTCTGGTTTCCTCCTTCCCAGACACCACCTCAGCTTCGTTAATATTGCTCTCCTTGCCTTTTGCAACCTCTTGTCTGGGGGTATCCCCTGGTCCTTGCCCTGTTTTGGCTGCTCCAGGCCTTGCTCTGCTCTGTGGGATCCCTCTGTTCTTCCTCTTCTGGAGAAACTTGCATGACTCTACAAACTTCCTCAGTGAAAAATGGCTTTTCCAAGCAATGTGGCTCCCTAGATATGCTGAATCTTAGCTTTTTTACTCTTTTTAAAATATATTTTTCTTTATTTATGAGCTCTTCATGTTCTGTCACTCAGGAAGGGAGATCTCATTGTCCTTTATTCTTTAAGTATTAAAGAATAATGTCTTTATTCTGTAAGTATACAGAGCAACTTACCTGCTTTTCAGTATTCTGTAAGTATACAGAGCTACTTACCTGCTTTTCAGCCCTACCTTATACATGTTCAGGCTCTGAGTGGTTTTTCAGAACAGATTATACAATTTTGAGGCAGTGAATTTCAGTTACCTAATCACAAGCTTGGCTGACATCTAATTCTTTAATACCTTGGTATCTTTATAAACTGCAGTAGGTAAGTGCCTCACAGATTGCAAACAATTCATTGTTGGAAGTTAACTTATGTTAGAAATAGAAGTAGAAAATAGAAGTGTTCCATCTTTTGGGTATCAGAGCAGTTCTGAAGGTTGGTATCAGTTGAGAGGAGGACAGGAAACAGCAGAGCTGTGATCTGCTCATTTGGTTCTGTGTGCAGTTAAGGGCCCTGTCATGTGTGTCTGGCTGGGTTAGGGACTGAAAAATAACCAGAATCCTGGAGTGTAAAAAAAAAAAAGGCAGTCTGATTTTTAGTTACTTAATAAGCCAGAAGCACTTAATAAGCCTTACTGTGGTGAGTCACACTGAGAAGAAATTTAAATTTGGGTGGGATTTTATTAATATTTATCTTGTTGTATTTTGTGGTTTTTGAAAGTGTTTTTTGGTAAAGCTGTGGAGCAAAAATGCAATAACAGAAGTTATACATGGCAAAGTGAATGGGAATCAATAACTGGAAGGCAATGGTAGCATTAACTGTGTATTCCAGAGGGAATAGCCTGGAGGTGAGAGGGAAGGATTACCTGGGGATCAAACCAAACCAGCATTGTCGATTATAATGGTCTTCCCATGCCTTTAAGCCACTGACCTGAATAGACTGTGTGGTTTGTATTGTATCTTCTGCCAATACACGTTTTTACCTTACAGATAATTGCAACAAGATTTGCAATGCTGTTTAAATGGCAACAAAGGAGAGGAATATGCACAACAAAAGGAGAAACACCTCTTACACCGTTTTTGTTGGGTGTTTCCTGTATAACTATTTATCCCCCACACCCTGCCTTGGTAGGGTAACTTTGTATTTGCATGGCTGGTCACCATTAAAATACTGCCCAACAGAAATTATTTATTTTCATCTATTCTGCATCAGTGCTATGCAAAATGAGGAGGCAGCACCATGGTTGGTTGCTTTAAAAAATAACAAAGCAGTAACTTGCAAACAGTAAGGCAGATAAAACCACAGAGTATAATACAATCCTTACATCTGGGTGTTCAGTGTCGTTGCCTTAATCTACACAGGAAGAAACACAGAGGACTGCTAGAAGTTATTGCTCAAGCAGTAAGTATTTTAACCATCTACAATAAATTTTCGTGCCCAGTATCCTTTAAGAAACTTGTCTTTCCTAAGGCTTACAGGGGTTCATATTAGCCTCCCATTGACTTCAGACACAAGAATTGGAACATTCATCTTACATTAACAATAACCTGTGCCAAAATCCTTCTGTTACATTTTATCTGTGGTGTTACTTGGTTTATTTTGGTGAAGTACAAAGCATAAATTTGGCTCTGTTAATTCAGATCATCTGACAGGCTGGCATCTTTGTGTCATATACTGCATCTTTTAAATTTTCTTTTAAAGATTGGTTTCAAGTAAGGTTTTCTTAATTGCCAGCTTGCAATGTCTGTTTGTATCTTCTCCCATGTGAAATTAATGGGAAGGCAATTAGGCAAACTCTGGGTTCTACGCTTGAGTGACATTTCTAGCTGTGAAGATATTAGAGCTGTCTGTCTGGTCTTCACAGCTTCTGTTGGAGTCTTAGATGAAACCGGAGATAAAGATGTTAAACCTCCAACTGGTGCTTTAACTCCTGATGTTACAGAGTTAAATTTGTTGCAGGCACTGAGGATTACATTTAGCTGAGGATACATCAGGAGGGGCTGTAATGGCCTGTTACAATGTCTAATCTAACTGTGTATTTGCTTTCAAGTAAGAGTAAATGTGAGCCTAATCTTATTGTGGGATAGGAATGTTTTCTGATTATTTTTATCTTCAGCTCTAGGTTTTGTACCAGTCTAAGCATTTCTGTACTGGAAACTGCAGCGCAGTGCAACTCTTTCAGCTGCATTTGTTCAAAACCTGAGTGTGTACAAACACTGGTGGGAAACCTGAGCTTTGGAATTTGCTTTCTAATACCAATTAAGTTTGTCAGCTTCCCCTGGAGAGTCTGAATAGAAATCAGGGTTTGAAAAAGGTCATTTATCACTTACAAATATCAGTCATCAAGTCTTTAAAAAGTAAGTTCTGCTGCATGACTACACCAATCTCAGTAGCCACAAGGGAGAGTGGGGGACAGAAGCAAGGCCAGACTATTTCTTTTGGCAGACAGCAGGCACTTAGGTTAAACTGATAATCAGACTGTACCCATAGGCTGTGGTTTCATGTTGCAGCTAAGCCAGTCTAGAAGGTTGCTGCTGCTGAAAGAAGTGTTCCTGCTCTTTTCTTCCTGCTCCCACAGTCGTGTTTCCCTCATTTCCTTTGTGCCAGCTCTGCACATTGGACCCATCACTGAGCCCAGTTCAGCTCAGTCACCCAGCTGAGAACTACTCACTGCTGCATTAATTAGTTTAATTTAGTGAAAGACCTGATAAGCCTTAGAGCTGGCATAAAGGAAGGGTGTAGACCACACAGTAATAATATGAGAGTCCAAGGGTATCATTCTGACGTTTTTTTCACAGTTTACCCTGATCTGTGTGTTCACTGCCACGTGTGTGTCAGGTCTGCTCTGTGCTCAGCTGAGTGCTAGGTGTGGTCTGCTTTGGACTTGGTTTGAGACTCACTCCCCTCCCACCCTCCAGCTTTTTCCTGTATCCCTTCTGATGCTGTCACTGCTGTCATAAGCTCCCATAACATGGTGAGGATAAAAGGCACATGTGCTCAGAGTGAGGTGGGAGTGCTGAGTTACCCTGTCAGATGACCACCAGTACAGAAATTAATATAAAATTGTTGTAACTGCAGGCTTAGTCAAGCCTTCCCATTCTGTATTGCTAAGACCCTTGGAATATTTTAAATCATTTGAAAATTTCATGCTGGAGGAAGATTTTCTTCCTTTTTAACTGTTCAGGAATTCATGTAGTTGACAAGTGGTAGCAAAAAATATGAATATATAGAATCTCAGTAGTATTTTCTGCCAAGAAATGAATTCTAGAGGCTTGGGGGAGTACTAGTCTGTTGTTCTCAGGGAACCTATTAAATTGCTGTCAAAACCTTGCTCCAAATAATAGGATCTGTGTCCTGTTCCTTATCAAATAAAGATGTTAATCGTCTTATTATTATTTGTTATACTGTATTTATCATCACAATGTCTCCATACATATATCTAGCAACAGTATTTTCCAGGCCATTTATTAAGATTTATATCCTTTAAGTGGCTACTCTACAGCACCATTTTTTCATGCCTAGAACCTGCTGTTCTGTCAACTAAAATTTTAAAATTACTATTCCTGAAAAGTAAGTTTTTACCTGTTCTCTTTCCCAGTTTATTCTCTCTATACCAATTTGAGTGGCCAGATTGTGTAGCAAGGGATAGGGAATCACAGTGGGAAAGAAATATGATGTTAACTCCCTTTTGTGCTGCTTGTTCACATCCGTAACTCTTGAGTTGTGTATGAGTTACTGCTATTTCTGAAGTTTTTCTGGTACCTGTGGTAGCTCTGCATGAGGAAGTGAGTTTCTATGCTCTTGTGATTATTTCAGCTTTTGAAAATGTCCATAAAGATGCCAATTTGCTTTAAATGGCAGTGTCCTCATACCTGTAGCAATGGTAAATTACAGAAGCCATTGCCTATTTAAATTTCACAAACATTGTCTTTTTTCTGGTTTCTTCCACATCACCTTCTTGCTAGAGCTATATTTCACTTTTGTTACCTTCCTTTGAATTCTTTAAGCGTGTTAGGTTATCATTAATTTGTTCTTTCTGCTCAGAAATTGGGCAGCAGAATACCTGGGGTCGTCTGTAGCCTGAATGCTCTCAAAGCTGCACCTCAATTCTTGGCCCCATGACAAACAGCAAGACAGCACAAGATCTCAGACTAGTGGTGTCTGGGGGAATTTTGGAATTAATGTAATGGTTTTCTTTTATATATTAACTTACTTCATCAAAGAGAACGATGCAGTAGGGTTGTTTTGTGTTGTTTTATTGGTTGTTTTTTCCTGAGAGTTGAGTCATACTTTATTCCCATTTTTCTGCCTGAAGAGGACAGCCTTTAATAAATCTGTAGGCGAAGTGATAAACATGTAATAAGGTGTTACAGGGATTTTTTTTTCCTCCCACTGCAAATGAGTCAGCAATTAAATTATCTTGAAAGAAAATCAGTCTGTTGTCTGGGTTTAGCAAATGTTTACATTTTAAGAGAACAGTTATATTAGTGGTGCTCAGAGTGCAAATTGTGTAGGGGGTCTCCTATAAAATGAAATGCATATCAGAATCTCCCCCTAAATGGCTCTCAATCTGAAATATTTTTGTTTCATCAGAACAGCAGATTCCTGCTGGTTTACTAAAACAGACAGTATCCTCAACTTAAATTTTCTTTTGCTGGGAAGACACACTGCAAACCTCACTGTCAAGTGGAATTGCCACGTGTAATCCAGTTCTGGATATTCTGGTTATATCATACAAATGATGAGACGTGGTAGTGTGGAAAAACTTGGCAGAAATATTCCTGTGTAAATACGAAGGCTCATTCATATTTTCAGTCTTGCTTTGGTCAGGAAGATTTATGTGAGTTGACATTTTTGGGGACTTGTTTTCAAATGCTGTGGAAGGGAATGGGTGGCTGTGCTGGAGGTCTGGTTCCAGGCTGGAGGAGCCTCTGTGCCTGCTTAAAACACCCTCTGTTGGTGTTTATCTTGCAGGTAATGAAGAGGGACGGGCTGGTGAAATGAAAGGGGCAGGGACGGGTGTGAAGCGTTTGACAGCCGCATTGTCTGAGCTCAGATGTGTGAAATTCTCAAAGAGCTTTGCTGTGCCTGCAGGGTGTGGAGATCTACCTAGGCTGGCCTAGGGTGGCAGCGGTGTAATCCAGCTGTGATCCCGCTTGGAGAAATGTGCCCAATTCTTGGGGACTTCACCTTGCCCAGTTCTGTGCTGCCATCACCCTGCTCTTGTTTGCTCAAAGCAGTGACTGGTCTGAGTAAATGCCCACAACCTGTGGAGTAAATAACCCTCTTCAAAAATCCAAGGAGATACTGAGCAGTTTTAGTTTTGGGGTTTTTTTTGTTTGTTTGTTTGTTTTGTTCTGTTTTTTCCAAATTGATCCTGCTGAAAAGAGCAGTTATAAAAAAGAAAAATTGTTAGAGCAAGGGGAACAAGATGCAAGCATTTATGGAGCAGGGAAAATGCTGGTGATTGTGATGAGATTGGTAACTCTGCTCTCTCCATTTTGTGTCACTGTAGATGAATTCAAAGTTCACCAGGCTGTAGCTTGCTGTTGACTTTTGAAATACTCTGATATGCATTCAAGCTTAGCAGCACTGTGTTTCTGAGGAGATTCACTGGTGGTAGCAGCAGAATACAGCCAAAATCCTTTCCATAGGATTCCATTAATGGTGTTGTCTGGCTGACTTTTCCAACTTTGTGATTCATCCACTGCTGCCCTATTTAAATTATTCAAAGAATTGATAAAGCACAGAGTGTTGTTGATTTTCTTGGAAAAAAAAATGCTAACCAATAGTGTTTTCCTGAAATTTCTTGACAAATTGTTCTCCTCACCAAAACATCAGTGGCAGAGACGAAATAGAGTGAAAACTAATGGTGGTAAAACTTCTTGTGCATTAAGTTGGGACTACTGTGGAGAAGACTGTGCACAAAACTGAGTTTTCTGATGGCAGCCTAGTTAAAAGGAGAGAAGCAGCTGCTGTGGTGAGCAGGGATGTACAAAAAGCCAGGCTATGATGATGGAGGTAGAGGACTGTCCTTGGGAAGTAATAATGCTTTTGGCAAATGAAAACAAACTGTTGGAAAAAAAATTTAAGCTCACTTTTGTCAGCATGGACATCCATGTTTAAATGCATTCCCATGATACTTGATGTGAGCAGTGTTCCATTGCAGTCCAATGTAAATAATGGTTAACTAAGCATAAATTTAAAACTAGACTTAAGTTAACCTGGGGTCAGAATGACTAGGTGTATAGAAGAGCATTACTTGTCACATGAAGTGGGTTTGCCAAACTGGAAGTCAGGTGTGATTTTCCTTTACTGAGTGAAATGGAGTGTCATGAGATGGAAATCTGGACCTCAGGAAGCAGCTGCCTGCTTTTGTGTCCAGGAAAGAAGATGAAGGAGGCAATAACTAAGCAAAGAAGTAGTTAACACATTGTGAGTGCTGTGAAATGGGAGAAAAAATGGGAAGTGGAAGTAGAAAAAAAATGGGGAAGGAGAAACTGTGTGTTGGCCTTCTTTTGCTTGTAGTTGTGCATGAAGACATTTGCTGTGCTGTTGGGGAAAATCACTTGTTACTGCACATGGCTGTTTGTCATTGCAGGTTTAGTTAAACCATTTAAAGGACCTTTGTTTTCTCTCCCCGTTTTGCTTGTTCTCTTCTTGTGGCTGCCTCATCCCTGGAAGTGTCCAAGGCTGGGTTGGACAGGGCTTGGAGCAACCTCATATAATGGCAGGTGTCCCTGCACAAGCCAGGGGTTTGTAATGAGATGATCTTTAAGGTCCCTTCCAGCCCAAACCATTCTGTGATTCTTGATTGTATTATAGAAGAGAGTCTTCCTGTTTATTCAAACATCTAAATTTCTTCAGATTTTAATACTTTAATTTAGTTATGGCTTTTCATTTTTCTCTAAAATCCTTAATGTAGGATGTCACACAGTGTTTAGCATAAAAAAGAAAAATAAAGAGTAGGAATAGGCACTACTGAGATTACAGGCTATAGTGGAAAGATGTTTGTCATCAGCTTCAATTAAAAATAACATTACTTTCAAACTTTAATAATGTATTGCAAACTTCCACTTGATGGTAATAGAGTATTTATTATATGTTTAGATGTTGGTAACATGCAGTGCTTGGCTGAATATTTTTCATCCTGCACTTGCTGATTTACTGTAATAAATATAAAGCTTCTGTAACAGATATGGTGCAGCAAGGCTCTCATCTGCATGGTGATACCTGCATTTGTCAGCAACACCAAGTTTTTATGGATTTGGCCTTAAATTGGTACTGGATTGTTTGCCTGTGAATGTTTAGTCAATAGAGAACAAATTGTGGATGTCAAATAACCTTCAGCTGCACAATCAGCCAGAAATGGCTGGATGAATGCAGCAGTGTCTGAAAGCTGCACTGCCCGAAATGGGGAACTGCCTGAGCTCCTTCTGCAGAGCAGCTCAGTGCTGGGAGCAGGTTCTGTGCCAGGGCTCAGCTGTGGGGCAGAACTCCCTGCTTTTCCCTTTCTGGGGCTGAATTCTAGGTCCTGTGTCAGGGCTCAGCTGTGGGGCAGCACCCCCTGCTTTTCCCTTTCTGGGGCTGAGTTCCAGGTCCTGTGCCAGGGCACAGCTGTGGGGCAGCACCCCCTGCTTTTCCTTTTCTGGGGTTGAGTTCTCCTCACCACACACAGTTTAACACTGTGAAAGGGGAGCTGTGGCAGTCGGAGGTGTTTGGTGCCGCTCTGAAACAGAAGGTGGCAAGTGAGAAGTCAGGGGTCATTCTCTGCCCTCAAATAAAACAAGGAAAGTGTGTGACCAGTGAGCTTGAGCCATTTGGCCCAGTAAATAAAATGCTTGATGCTTGCAAATGCAAGTTTGAGAAAAGCAAGTAATTCTTTTCTTCCTGGTTATTTTTTTCCCTCCCATTTGATCTGCTGCTGTTGGATATCTGTGTGTAAGGGCAAATGTTTCTTGCAAATAGCAACCCCATTTCATAAGTCAGGAATTGCTTCTGTTTAACATGCTTATTCAAAGAACCATAATCTGTTCCTTTGCTTCTGAGTGCCTCATGCAAACCACTGGGGTTTATTGGGGGTTTATGTGGTTTAAATTGGGGTTTATTGTAAGAGTTGGGGGTGGTTGGTTGTCCTTTTTTCATCAAATCCTGTTTGAGTAAAATAGAGAAAAGCTTTTAGCAGTCTATATGAACGGTCTGGTGGCAGACTTAGATCTAAAAGTTTGCATAGTAGCAGAATTGTGGCTCCAGAATGATGTCATGATAGATGAAAATTGGTGCTCATAGAAAATAGTATAAAGTTATAGTAGAAACTCATACTCATAGAAATAAGTATTTTTCATACTTCTGTCTGCAATGATAACAGCAAAAGAATGGTAGAAAATGACAGAAACTATGTATTTTTTTGTATCCAAAAAGTTGATTGTACATGTAGGTTTTTTTCTGCTCTGTTTTCATATTTCAGCTATGTTGGACTGAACTCTTGATGTCATGTTTGACTCTTTAAATATCAAGCAGAAAGCTCTATGGCATTAATTTTATAAATAGATCTGGTACTCAAAAATAGTCTTATTGATAATCAGCTTTGTTGGTCTTAGTTCTGGAATGATCGCTACATGTTTGTGTAACTGGAAACTGTCATATATAAAATATAAGTCTTTTTGGAGCTGATCTGTGGAACAGCATATAAATAACTAGTCAGTAAGAAATGTATGTTTTTCCTGTGTTTTCCTAGAATTGGAATTTTGCTGTGCAGTGGGTTAAGAGAAGGCTGTAGCTTTTTTCACTAGAGTTTCTCTTAATGTATTGCAGCAGTTTCATGGTTCTCCTGTAAATCGATGAGTCTGCTCTGAAATAGATTTTGCTGCCCTTCTTTTGAGTTCTTCTCCCTGGTTAAGACACCTGATGACATTCTCTGTGCTTTACTGTAATGCCAGTGCTCCACAGGAGATGGGGATCCCTGTGTCTGACCTGAGTGTCTCTGCAAAATCTGTGTTGCTAGCTAGAAATAAAGCTACTGATTTAATTGGCATCTATAACTCTGTCATCTGTAGTCTTTTTAGCCTCATAATCTGTGAAAAATACTATTTTAAATTGTTGGCCAGAAGGATTTCTTGTTAGGATTTTAATTGAAAGTTTTTTCAATGCTATTTCCAAAGTTAACAAATCGATAGGATTTTTGGGGGTTTCTTTAGGCTTTTTGTTTATTTCTTGATGACTTAGGGCCCTAAATAGGGAATTAGGTCTTCTGTGAGGAGATCCAGAGCGTTCTGTGCCGGTGCCGTGTGTGGCCCCGGCTCCGGTTGCAGGCGGGCAGGGCTCCAGCAGCGCTGCCCATCTCGGCTGTGTTTGCTCTGCCCCATCCCTGGTTAAACATTGATCGCTGCCCTGGCAGCCCTGCCTGCAAATGGATGGCTTGCTTTGGGGCTGCCTTTAAGTTGATAGCAACTTAAGTTTTCTTTTTCAGCTCTGTTATAAGCCTGGGGTAAGTTGGACCTAAATTCAAAGTGCAAATTAAGTGATAAATGACAAAGGCCTAATTGGAAATCTATGGATGAGCCCATTTGCTGCCATTGACTCCAGTGCATGTCCAGGTGGACTTTAATCTGTGCCATGGAGCCCGAGGGTACCTGTGCCTGGCAGACTGAGCTTGGGATCACACTTGTGTTTTGGGAAGTGTCTGTATGGCTTTTGTACAATTCGTACCTCTGAAGAAGAAAATAATTTCTTTGTACTTAATCACTTAGCAGAAAGGTGGTAGTTTTTAGGGTGTCTCAGAAAATAAACTTTATTTCACTTTTACTTCTAATGCAGATGCATTTGAGGGGGTTGATGCTGACCTATAAAGCCTGTTGTCCTCAAGTTTGTGCCTTGGCTTACTGCAGTGGGAATCTGCTGAGGTCTGTCCTGAGCTGTGTATGTAGCACAGGTGGTAAAACCACTTTAAACTTAGTATAGAATCGAAAGAACAATGTTACTGCACAGTTACAGTGATGGATGACCTGCAGTTGAGATCTTAAACTGCTTGTTATTTTGAATGCCTGCAGCTGGCCCTGACAGCTGCCAGAGCTCAGTTGTGGAGGGGGATGATTATTTATTTATTTATTACTTTTTAGACATAACTGCCAGGCTGCAGAGAGGGGGGGAATACTGTAAAAAATATAAATATTTAAATTTCATTTCCTTCTTGGTGACTCTGCCCTCCCTCTTTCTTTTTGGGCAGGAAGGTTTCAAAAGGATGAGTCTGTTGTTTCCCCAGCTGAAAGCACTTGAACATTCTGCCCTTGGGGTGTCCTCTTGCCCTTCCAACCTCAGCAGAAGCAACTCACACCTTCAGAAGAAGTACAGCTTGGTTGCTTTGCACTTTCTGATGGGAGCAGCAGCACAGCTGCTGCTGTCTCTCTGCTGAAGGAAGATGGAAAGGGAATTAAGTAAACAAGGAATGCTCGAGTCATCTTTGGGGGCAGGAGAGTTGAGTCTACAGTTGATTTAACTTTCAGGATTACTAACTGTAGAATGAAACAGTTTATTTGTATGGTCTTCAAAAGAATGTGTGCATGGTTAATGATGCCCAGATTCCTCCTTGTTCAGTTGGAATGTGCGTGTGAGGCTGCAGGGTGGTACTTGTGGATGCAGAGCTGCCTGGCTGGCCCTGGCACACAGCTCCCTCAGGCTCTAGTGCCTGCAGGAGTTTCCCTTGAGGAGCTGAAGCTGAGCTCAAGCCCAGCTCCTTGGGGCCAGCCCAGCTCTTGGTGGGGTGTGGAGCAGGAGGTGCCACAGTGGCTGTGGGCTCTGCACAGGACTGTGGGGAGTGGAAGCACAAGCAAACCCTCTCCCTTTGCAAGACTTCAGCAAGAGATCAAAGGCAACCCTTTAACCTTGGGAAGCGTTTTTCCTACCCAGACCTGGTTCCACATGTGCTGTTTCATCCCTGGTTTTGATCCAGACACTCTCTGAACTCACTTGAAGCTTTGCTCTCAGTGTCTTTGCTGCAGATTCCTTTCATTTTCTGGAGAACACTCCTGTGCAGTTGGCTTTGAACTATCCACATAAGAATCTATCACATAAGGAACTAACCCTCCTCTCTGCTGGCCAGAAAAACCTATGTGTTTGTATTTAAAGTGATAAAAAAAAACCCAAATTAGGGGTTTTTTAAAAAAAGCTACATTAAAATTTCATCAGTTATGTATATGCATTTCTCTTTTATTCAGTACGGAGCTGAAGAGATTTGGTGCTGTATTTTGTAACACCATAAGCTCTTATAACCAGCAATCAGTAAAAAATACCTGTGCTCTTAGAAGCTCCTTTTGTTTGTGTCTGCTCTTACTCTATGTCATCTGGTACCAAAAATAACTGACCCCATCTCAATGGCATTGCCCAGCCAGTGTTTTACCACTGCAAGCTGTAGAGCTGACTCCAGCAGTTTGTGAGCATAAATGTTTGATGCTGAAGTTGTGTAGCCTTTGGAGTGTTTTCACTACTTGAATGTGGTGGGAAGTGTTGGATGGGGTACACAAACACCTCTGATGGATCAATATTTTGTGTATCTAGTCTGTGCTGTAACTGAAGTGATTCACCTTGCACAGCAGAGTTGGAACATGCCCACAAAATGCTTTTGCAGAACACACAGAGACTCATATAGAAGAACATTTTTCCCCAGTGCATTGCAGCAGGGAGATGTGTTTTGTTCTGATTCATCCGTCTTTTCTTTCTATTTCATGTTTGAATTCTGAGGTGTGCAAGTTGCAACTGCCACCCAGAGCAGAACTTGAGGTGCAAAGAAGTTGATATTGCACATGCAGATAGGTTGGTGGTTGTAGGGGGTCTTTATAGCATCATAAAATGGTACAGTTATGAGGGTTTTTTTCAGTAGTAAGCATGTTATAAGAATCTTTCTAGACTTCCTACTCTTCCTTCTTTTGTTGTACCACCAGATGAAGGGCTGATGTGGTAAATTATGGAAAACAAAGTGATGTATGTGCCCCCTTGAGGATTTTTACCTGCTGGAAATGAGGAGAGTTTGATCTTACAATCAATTAATTCTCTGTAGGTTATGGTCATCCTCTGGCAAACTTCTCCAGATGTAATTTGGTTCATCTTTTTGTTAACATGCAGAACTGGATTGATGATGGCACCTAATTTTTAGCTCACAGGGTTTCCTTCCTGTGCTTTGCCGTTTCATAGCTGTTGGCTGAGCTGCTGTCACTTTGCTTTCTTTGACCTCAGCCTCTGAGCACTTGGTGCTTTATTGCTCAGCCCTCACACACTTCCCAGGGGAAAAAAATGTCACCAGAATTATTTCTATTTCTTCCTTCATTGTATATACCAAATTGTGGCTTTCTTTAGAAGATTGCTTTCTGCAGAGCTCCCTGCCACATTCCCTCTACTTTCCTAGAGATGTTTAATTAGAATTTGGTGTTACAGTCTAAAGAAAACCTACCTTCCTTTGTTCCTTACAGGACTGGCTAGTTTTCCTCATTATCATGGAGCAGAGCTAATGAGTAAAGATATTTTAAAAAGAGTAAGCCCCAAACCTCAGCCTTGCAGAATGGGATGTCTGGGTAACTGTTAGTGACGTACCTTATCTTCTGCTTTATTTTTAGATGCTCTTCTACAACGGGTAGCAGAATTGGAAAAGGTCAATGCAGAATTTCTGCGCACAAAGCAGCAACTTGAGCAAGAATTTAATCAAAAGAGAGCAAAATTTAAGGAGTTATACCTGGCTAAGGAAGGTAAGTTCTTAGTTCTCTGAATTATTCTAAAATTTCTTGAACTTCATCTTCAAATAATCTCTGGATGAAGCATAGTCTTTTAGACAGTTATAATAAGAATGTGAGAGATTCAATAGGTGACTATTGAGCATTCTAGAATGAACTTTAGAAATAAATTTAAAGATTTGCCTCATGGAAAGGAGCAAAAGCAACTTGATGTCCATGCAGAAATACCACTAGTGAGTTTTAATACTAATTTCTTGAATTCAGGGTGTGCTCTCTGAGCAGGAGCTGATCTGGTAAATGGGAAGACATAGCCTGGATGCTGTGCTGTTTCTGCTCTGTGGCCTTTTTTTTAATGTAGCATTTATTTGTCTTAAATTTCCATCTGAGGTAGGCTGTAACCAGGCAAACATTATAAAAGTTTTAATACAAGCCAAGGGCATCTATTTCAATAACACAGTTTATAGGAAAATTTAAATCATATGAGCTCAAATATCTGATGAAGGATAAGAGAGTAGAGATAGCTGTTCTGAGAGCCAGATTGATTTATCTAATTCTGATGATTTTCCTGTCTTTAACATATGAAAGCAGAGCCAAAACATAATGCATTAAGGCTGCAGCTGCTGTATAAGCTTATGAGAGCAGAAATACAACAGGCATAATAAAGATTGGATCATACAGCAAGCCTATTTAGTTGTGTTTCTAAGGCTGGATGAAAGGAAGTTTAAGATACAAGACACTACTGATGAGATCAGCAATAATTCTCCCATTTTGGTACAGTCAAAAATACAAAATAAATTGTGATAGGGGAAGAAAAACCACCCCAACTTTGACAGCTACTGAAGTGAAAGGACACCAGAGGAGAATATACAAGCAATTACTTTTCTTTTTTTGACCCCCTCCAAAAGGTTTTCCCCCTCCCTGTCTCTAAGACCCTCTCCTAAATGTTCATTGGGGCTGTTGGGACCCATCTAATACTGTCATTTGAAAACTGAGAATATTAATGCTACAGAGTCTTGGTTTTTTACACAAGGATTAATGTCCTTTTAAGTATTTGATTAGCTCTGGGGTCTATATTCTCTATCAGGGTGACAGCACCAGGATTGATTCAGCTTTTTGGCCCTGAGGGAATTACATGGATATAGCTCGGTGTTGGTTGTGTGCTGGCCAGATGTTTCTGCTAAAAGGGATTGCCATTGAAGCAGGCTATGTGGGCATAAAACATATATTTTGTATTAGTGCTTTTGAAATTATATAATATATATCTTCCAGAGCTGTCTATTTCAGATTAACTGAGAACTCAGGAGGATGATATGAAGTTAGTTTAATTTTTGTTTATAGTTGTAACAATTAGAGAAGTCATGGCTGTTCCATTGAATGTATCCCTTTTCTTTGTAGAAGCTCAGTTTTACCAAAGTCTTTGGTAAAGAGCAAATTAGGCTGCATATTTTTCTTGTGTGGGTTCTCTAAAGTGTCACAGAGTGTTTCTGTTCAAGAAATATAAAATGATCCATCCAAATTGAGAACCAAGTTGGTCCCAGAAATGGGGGGAAAACTGTTTTCCAGTCTGTTCATGCCTTTGCCAGATTCATTACCAGAATGAGTTAAATAATAAGAACTGATGAAAAGCACAGTTCACCTTCATCAGGTATATTGATCCTAGTTATATCTAGTGTCTGCTTTGTGTCTGCATCCATAAGATGCTTCTTTAATAAAAGGCAAGGGCAAGCAAAGTCAAGAAAAAGCATTCCCTGAAGAGACCTGCCAACATTTGTTCAGTCATTACAGGTAGATGTTTTAATACCAGTGCTTCCTTCACTCCCTTCTGCTCTTTGCCATAGCAACTGGGGCTACACTTCAGGTTGAACTCATGAATGCAGCTAAATGTATCCAATGCTCCTTTCAGAGGACCTGAAAAGGCAGAATGCAGTGCTGCAGGCAGCCCAGGATGACCTGGGCCAGCTGCGCACCCAGCTGATGGAGGCCCACGCTGAAATGGAGAACATCAAGGCCATAGCCACAGTGTCAGAGACCACCAAGCAGGAGGCCATCGATGAGGTCAAGAGGCAGTGGCAAGAAGAAGTGGCTTCCCTCCAGGCCATCATGAAAGGTAACAACCAGGCAAGCTGTGCTGAGATCAGCCACCCTGATTTTATAAGGATTTGTGACTGCTCTTCCTCAGAGTATGGGTAATTGTTATGGCTTGGGAAAGATGCAGAAGGGCTGGATGAAGTGTAGTTCTCAGGGTTGTGAAAAGGAGCTTGATGGGCTTTTTTATTGTCAGCTTGAGGACAGAATTTAGAATTCATGGCCATGGGAACCTCAAGTATATGCAAAGCTTTTTTGAGGGACTATGAATGTGATACTTCATCCTTCCATGAAGATAAGTATGATGCCTGTAATTTGACAAGTCTGCAAACAGCTTTAAGCTGCCAGCATGATTCTCTTTTTTCCTTCTGTGTGAACACAGTTCTGCTCTCACACAGTCAAGTGTCCCTGCAGTACTCACACGAGCCTTCCCCCAGGGTATTGTCTGCACATGCTGCTCTCTCAGTCCTGGGTGGTTTTTTTTCATGATAGTTCTGATCTATTCCTTGTTATATTTGCACATTGCACAGCTGTTGACATTTCTGAGACAAAGGAAATGAACACAAGGATATGAACTGGGAACAGACTATTGCCACAAATGTGTTTTCTTAGAGGTTCACAGACAGGATCACACTATCCTGAGCCTAGAGCCTGTCAGCTGTGGGCAGTTTTTCCATCACCTCATTGTGCTTTTCACCCAGAACAGACAAACCTTCATGTATATTGAGTACACAAATGTCTGTTTATTTATGATCTACACAGATACATGAGCCTAGATTAAGGCTCAGCTGTGCCAGCTGCTGTCCCTGTGTAAACAGGCAGCTCCTGAGCTGGGATGGGTGGTGTGAATCCTGGGGAAATGGAAGCTATGTGAGAAGTTTGAATTTCTTTGCATTTTCGAGTACCTTTTTAAGGCTCTAGTCATTTGTTTGGGTGAGGTACTTGTATGCTGCTAAGTAGGATATTAGTCATGTACATTACCTTGAAATTAGGAATTGCACAGTTTTTGGGGATTGTTTCTCTCTATTCTGTTGACGGTACTAATTGAAATTTAGTTTCAGTTCTTTTACTTATATATTTGGGTTTTGGGGCAGGAGTCTGAGGGAAAGGAGAGTTGTCCTAGTTTTGATTAATTATAGTAAATCATTGAGTGGTTGGAGATGGACTTCCTAAAGCCCTGTTCTTTAGCTTACATTGAAAAGAAGTTTTGAAAATGCTGTTTTCTAGAGACTGTCCGTGACTATGAGCTGCAGTATCACCACAGGATGGAGCAGGAGCGAGCTCAGTGGAGCCAGTACCGAGAGAACATGGAGCGGGAAATTGCAGAGCTGAGGAGGAGACTGTCTGAAGGCCAGGAGGAGGAAAACCTAGAAAATGAAATGAAAAAGGTACATTGGAAAGGAGTTCCTCAGTTTCTGTTTGAGGATAGGCTCGTGCGGTCAGGCATGTGTTCATTCCTATGGCTGCTGTAATTCCTCAGCAGTTCACACAGCCTGGTGCTGCCAGCCTTTGTTCATGGAAGTCATCATGACCTAATCCATTTAAAGCCTTAAAAGCTTTGTTCCTAATTATGTGCATTCAGTGAGAGAATTGCACCTGAGAAGATGGTAAAGTTTAGCCTTCAGCTTCTAAAAACAGGCAGCCTTGTCAAGGCACTTGTCATGATGTCAAATGAGCTCAAGTAAAACCACCTTTAGATTTTTCTGGATTGACTGCAGTTTTATAAAGTTTTCTTTACACTTCTTTACTTTTGCTTCTTTTTCCAGCTCTTAAAAACTTAAAGTGCCCATTAAAACCTCAGAATATCCAAGATGTCTTTCCTCTTTCTCTAAAGTAAGCCATGTTTGTGCATCACAGTTCTGCTGCCTCCCTAGGAAGTGCAGAACCTTGCTGTCACAAAACAGCAGGCTCTAGATGATGAAAAATAATTGCTCTGGAGTATGGACAGATATTGTTGTACTTGTTCAAAGATCTGACACTAAGAAAAGTTCATAGATGAAGTAGATTGAGGTGCCTTGTCTTGAGGTTGAATTTTCTTTTTATTTTTTTTTGAGGTTGAAGATTTAATGTGTTTCAGACAGGAAGAAAATGGAACCTGTCATAATAGATCAGTGCTTTATAAAAATCTTTGTGTATCTTATTATAATAACTTGCATTTTCATGAATTTCTCACCTTAGCAGGCTTACCTTAGTCTTCAAGGTGTTCTAACACAAATTTAAAGTAGTGACTGAAATTCAATAAAGTAGGTTAACACCTGGTAATCTGCCACATCACTGCCTGTCCCTGTTCCTACTTGCTGTCTGCAGGAGAAATGCAGTATGGAATACCACAAACATTCCACATGAGAAACATTTTAGCTATTTTTACTGTGTTGTAGCAAGCAATCAGTGTTAGTGTTGCAAAATGGAATACTATTTCTGAGACCTAGGAAGAGGTTCCTGACTATGGGTAGTTGTAGTTGCATTATTGCTGTGGGACTGCTCTTCATGGAGCCCTGATTTCAAAGGTAAGAGTCAGGGTAAAGCCTCTTCTAATCCCACTGCAATTGTAAGACATTTACTGTTTTTAAGAAAAGGTTTTAGTCTTATTAAGGACAAAAATACTTTGGTTGAAGCTGAATAGAGGTTCAAAACTGGATCAGTGAGTCTTGTAGAAACAATGCAGAGGATGCAGAGTTCACAGTGTAAAAGTCCTGGCACTGCACTCCCAAATACCTGCCAATAGGCACTTCCAGAGAACAGTCTCTCTCAACTGATTCATATTTTTAATCTGAAATTACTGATTGTGTAAATTGAAATTGCAAGCTGCTGAGATGGCAGCACAGCTCACCTAAACTCAGTGGCTTTAGCAGAGAAGTTCAGCTTAGCAGATAAATAGCATTTTCAACTATAGTCCTTTAAAAGGGAATTAAATATCCCTAAAGGATAAGGTGATCAGTTTATTAATCTCTGGTAATAGGAGTTTGGAAAGCTTTTTAGGCCTGTAAAGGAGAGAAACATGTACCTTATGTAATAGGAGGGGGAGGGGGAAATCTGGTTTTCAGACTGCAGCTTGAAATAATTGCTTAAACAGCTTTGCAAGAGGTTTTAATCTTCTTTGTTTTTATTAAACCTGTGAGGTTTTTCCTCAAGGAGGCTAAAAATTAGATCAAAATTAGGAAGAGGATATTCAATTTTACCTAAAAACAAACAAGCAAATCCCAAGCCCATAAAAAGGTTTGCTTGGGCAGCAAAATAATGAATATTCATGTGTCAGCAGCCAGTGTGAAAAGAGGAACTTTCTTGATCACTTGGGATGTGTTATTTGAAGACTTGTGATCAATTCCTCATGCAAAATGGCATTTGCAGCCAGCAATGCTTATACTCCATCTTTATGTGTTCTTTTGTCAGAAAGAGCTTGTCTGGTGGAGCAAATGCTCTTGTTTGCTTCTCCATGTATATACATTTCAGGTTGCAAATTGCTAATTTCTGTAGAGAATTTTTCTGTTCTGTGATTTTGTATCATAAAACAATGATTTCTAAGAAATCATTTTCTAAGGAAACCTTGCAACTTTTTCTTCTTAATCTCCCTTCCCAGCTCAAAAAACGTGGATACCTTGACCTAATGATTAACATGCTCACCTAGTGATAAATTTTTCAGAAAATTTGGCAGTGATTTATAAAAATCTGTTTTCCTCTTGGATTGTAGTATCAGATAGGTCTGGGTTTTTTTGTTTTCATAGCAGCTAAAAGCAATCTATCACAGCAGCATGTACTTCCCTGCTGGGGAATGACTGGGCTGACTCTGGACATGGGAATGAGTTGTGCCCAAACTTTGGCCATTGGCAAAATATGACTTGGCTTTTTTTTTTTAAGTCAGACCTCATTTTCTGTTCAGGAAAGGATCTGTTTTGCTGTTGGAGCTGTGATGAATATAAATACTTTTGTTAGCACAGTTGTGTCAAACTCTGAGTAACAGAAGTCTGCAGATCAGGTATTTTGTGTACAGAGAGAGCAGCAAAGTACAAGGCTCCTGTTAGGAATTGTGCTTATTAGTCAGGAGAGGGGAAATTGGAAAGGAAGAGTAATCAGATTTCTGTGACAGAGTTGGCCATAAAATCTGATATACAGTAAGCTGTTTTTGTTGGTAGTGGTGAAGAACAGTGGGATAAATTTAGAGGAGTTTTAAATAGTTTAGTCCTACTTTAAAGAAAAATCTTCAAATTGTATCTGTGTGTTTTCCACTTGTCTCATTTTTAAGGAACAAGCTCAGGTATAATGTTACCTGGGATTTCTCCAGTCAGATGTTTGTTCCTCTGAAAATGACTTGGACTCATTTTTAGCATTATCTCTCCATGGAGTCATTTTCCTGCTGTGGTCTGCAGGTCCCTCAGTGTGTTCTGCAGCCCCTGTGCTGGGGGAAGCAAGTTTGGCTGGGGCAGAAGTGGTTTGGGTGCTTGATTTTTAGTTAAGGAATGAGTAAAGATGAGCTGATCATGTGTAAAAACTGTGGCAGTTGACAACCAAGTTAAGTTTAATAAAAAGTTAAAAGGAAATAAATGTTTTAAGGACCACACCTCTGGAAGAGTCTGAATAACACCCCTTAGCACAGGAAATTTTGTGCTGTGGCACCTCTTGCCACATGTGACAGTATCTTTAAGTGGCATTTTTCAACACAGCAGATATTCTCATTTTATTAAAAGGTTGAGTGCAGCTTTAACCTCGATTTTGAAGTCTCAGTAATTCTGCTTTATGTCCAGGAGCAGACCCAGGCCCCAGCACTCCGTTTGTTAGCAGAGAGAGGCTGTTGGGAGTGTTTAGCTCAAGATCACACTGACCTTTAATAGGGATCCTTGCAATATGTTGCAACCACAGTGTCAAACTTCAGCTCTGTTTACCAAGCAGTAAAAGCTGGAGTAATTTTTTTGCATGTGAAATGTGATACAGTTTTGTCTTTCCAGTTGTTCACAGTCTGGTTTTGCTTTCAGAGAACTTTCTGACTGTTTCTCTGAACTGCTTGGTTCCTACACAGGCACATTTGTTGCTCTGTATTCTGGGGTGAGCCATGTGAAACCAGGCTGGCAGTGAAATATTGCTGCAGTTATCCTGAATAATTAGAAAAGAATGTTCAATTCATTCTATTAAATGAATAGAACTGATATGATAAATGAAATATAAAGCAATGCCTGAAGTGGAGCTCCTGCTCCCATTTGTTTGAAAAATGTGACTGTTGAGTTTCTGCCTGCAAGCACCAGAGTCTGGGTGTGTATGACAGTCACATGTCCCTGGTATTGAATTCACTGCCAAGTGACATCCCTTGCTTTCCTCACAGCTTTTATTGGTACTTCAGCAGTGACAAATGTAGCAGAAATAAATTAAATGTAGAGACATTTAATTTAGTGTTGTGTTCACAATTTTCTGTAAAGCTTTAATATATTTTCTATTTCTCCTCCTGAAAGTCTTGCTCAGAGTACAGTTGTCAATAAGCTCACTAGAAATTGAAAGTCAAACGAGTAACCTCTAAAGCCTGCATTCTAGTCTAGTTTCAAAACCAGACTAGTGTTATCATTTACTGTCTGTCTTTGCTGATGAGGTTATGAAAGGTGTCATCCTTTGAAACTCCAGCTTTGGGGCACAGCTCCCTGCCCTCTCTCCCCTGCTGAGTTCTTCCAGTAGAAGACAGAGAACAGCTGAGCTTTCTGAGCCTGATGCACAAAGCCAGCCCAAATTAGAATGCTGGAATTCTCTGTGCCTTGGAGAGTTTCACTGCAGCGAGTATTTGAGTGTTCTCCTGGCTCCTGGGGAGTCTGTGGGAGCTCCTTTCACTTGGAAAGTCTGTAGTGCATCCCTGAAGGAAAGGCAGAGCATTTAAGAAATGGGGATGTCAGGGCCACATGTTAACATGCAGTTCTGATTTTGAACCCTGAATGCTATTTCTCATCTTAATTCTTGCTATTTTTACGGGGTTTTTTCCCTTTCCTTGAAACAGTCCTCTAATTCTACTGCTCTTTGATCTTCTCAGAACTGCTTTTTGAAAGAAATCATAGGATAAATTGTCTATATATAGTTT
Source organism: Camarhynchus parvulus (assembly GCF_901933205.1). Taxonomy (NCBI): domain Eukaryota; kingdom Metazoa; phylum Chordata; class Aves; order Passeriformes; family Thraupidae; genus Camarhynchus; species Camarhynchus parvulus. The sequence continues at coordinate 28,111 of NC_044589.1, forward strand.
GAAATATTCAGTACAGTAACACTAAAACCTGGTGCTGCATCAGTAGTAATGTAAAGTTGAAAAATTATCATCTAAAAGAAACTGAGCTACACTGGGCATTACTGTGCAGCTCCATTTGCTTTTAACTTTTTGAGTAAGTAACTGCATGATCAGTACCTCATCATGCACTTCTTGGTTTTTTCATGTGTGCTATGTGGCAGCAGGTTGTGGGACAGTTAGGCCTTCAATAAAGGAAAAGTGCACATTGTTTTAAATGCTTGAGCCATACATTTTCTCCCAGGCATCAAGAGTGATAGATTTGCTAACATTCTCTTTTAAAACAGATATTTGTGGCTTAACCCATACATAGATTTAAAATTTAGTTGCCTTCTGTGAATGGACTAATATCAGCTCATTATCACAGAGGTGGCTGCTGAACTAAATAAATAGAAGTAAGATGAGCACTGAAAGTGGAAGTTTAGTCAGGTTTTTTTTTGTTGATGTAGAGATTTTCTCCAAATGTCTCCAATAATGGGAACTGTTGTGAATTCTGATGATGCATTACAATTTATTGTCTGAACTTCAGGCTCAGGAAGATGCTGAGAAGCTACGCTCAGTTGTGATGCCCATGGAGAAAGAGATTGCAGCCCTAAAGGAGAAACTGGCAGAAGCTGAAGAAAAAATAAAAGCAGCATCAGAGGTGAGGTGGAGCTCTAACTGGATCCTGATTTATATCTTGCAGCATGCTAGTTTGATGCAGACAAGTCAAATTTTATTAGAAAGAAAAAGGTGTATTGGGAAACTCTTCATGCCCTTCTTGTCTCCTGGAGCTCAAATATCATGTTTGGCCTAAATATATTTTTGCATCTTTTTGTTTTGAGAGTTGCACTGTGTGTGTGTGATCTGGGTTTAGAATAAATTGCACAGCTCCAGGTCTACTAATAATAGAAAAAGCTCTAGAAAAATATCTGCTTTGCACTTCTCCCAGCCACCTGGCCTCTGGGTTATTGGCACACTTGGAGCCACGAAATCAGACTTTCCCATTTCAAAGGCTTAAAGGGCAGCAGATGGAAGGTTTGGTGTCCTAGGGCAGGAAAGCTGTCCCCAGCATCAGTGGCAGTCACAGCCCAAGGCTGTCCTGAGCCCTGGCTTGGCGTCAGCATGTCCCATATGAGCAGCAGCTCTCTGCAGCCAGTTAGGAATTGCCTGAAGGCTTTGGTTTTCTCTAAGATAAAACCTCCTGTGATTTCTGACTCAGCAAACTGTAAAACTGAATAGTGCCATAAAGAAATCTTTCAATTTGTTCCTTGTTCCGAGATGGAATCTATTTCTCCAAGCATCATGTCTGACAGATGTTTATGTAACCCTGTCTTATAAGGCTCTGACTGGAGATTCTGCAGAACACTCATTTTCTGCTATTAAAAAAAATTCCACATCTATTTCTTCAGTATTTCTTGATACAATTGCTTTTTGTTGATAGATTTTCCTTCCTTTTTGCAACAGTCTTTCATGAGTTGGAAAGTTTCTTTGCTTGTCTGTTCCCAAGTTTTCTCTCTTCTTAGGCTTACTTCAAGCTTACCTCTTTAATTTTTTTCTGACTACTATGATTACTCTGTTTTGAACTAAGGAGTTCTTGGCTTATCAGCATTTATCAGCTATTTAGATCCTGGCTATCAGCACTGATTACTTCACTGTCTGCTTTCCTGAGATATTTCCCTTTTCACCATCTGTGCTCAGTGCTGCTGTTGTGATCCAGCTGCTATAACTGTGATATACTGATGGGTTTGACTTAGAATTTTAATGAGTAACTCATTCACAAGTAAGTACAAGCACTGCTTACACACTGGTAGTTGAATATTTGGGATTTCTGCAAATAAACTAGTCCTTCAGCACCTGTACATGACCTGAACAGGCAGCACTATAACTTGTAACAAGAAGGAAATGTCTGAGAGTGTTCCCCCACTGAGCTGGTTATTTTTTAATCAGGTTAAAGAACTGAACCATTATTTAGAAGCTGAGAAGTCGTGTAGGACAGACTTGGAGATGTACGTGGCTGTTCTCAACACACAAAAATCAGTCCTGCAAGAAGATGCAGAGAAGCTGAGGAAGGAGCTGCATGAAGGTACCCACCTAACAATAGTCCTTTGACTCTCTCCACTGAGGATGCAAACCACAGTGGAGCTATGAATTCTTTTATCATTTCTTACTTGAACTTGATGAAAAGAAATTGGAAGAGGGAAGCAGGACTTGTAAATGTGAAAGGCCATAAAATGTTTGCAGAAGAATTGAATGTGGAATTCCCTTATGTCAGAAAACAGCAGAGTCATTCATTTCCTCAAGGCTTGTTGTTGAATATCTGCTAAGTTCTTTAAGCATTGCAAGCTTCATTCTTGCTGAAGTGATTTTAGGTGTGCATTGTATTTGTGCATAATTATGAGCATTATTTCCATAATGTATAGACCTGGCTCCCTGAGGTGTGGAAATGTCCCTGTAGGGCACCACAGCCCAGGGTCACTGCAGAGGAGTGGAAACCCGGACCTGCTGATGAAATAAATAGGGATGTAGAAGACAGTTTTCTGAACCCAGCTCTAAAAAACCCCAAAACTGTTAGAAATCATGAATGAAGTTGAGGCTTTAGTCTTCTCCCTGGGAAATCTTGAACTGTTAGTAGTACATCCCTAATCACAAGCCAAGTTTGGAAATTGAGAAAATGGTGTTTGAAATAAGACATTATTAACCTAAATAGTTGTTGAACAAAGCCTGACTGTTCTTAATTAGACCAGTAATTACTTTTATTCCTGAAAATGCTTCTCTTTGGAAAAGATATTTAAGCGCTTGTGGTTCAGAAGAATTTTTTCTCTGCTTGCATAGTTTGCCATCTCCTAGAGCAAGAGAGGCAGCAGCACAACCAGCTGAAACACACGTGGCAGAAAGCCAATGACCAGTTCCTGGAGTCCCAGAGGCTGCTGATGAGGGACATGCAGAGGATGGAAATTGTGCTCACCTCAGAGCAGCTCCGGCAGGTGGAAGAGCTGAAAAAAAAGGATCAGGTTACCTGCTGCTTTCCTCTTTTTGCTTTTATTTATTTTTTTGTAATACTGTAGGTTTACTGTGGTGTAACAGGCATGGAAATCATATGTTGGGTGCAAGTGTGGTAAGAGCTCAAAAAATGAGAACTGACAGTTTGAACTGAAATCTCCCCTTTGAGTGACTGCTGGCAGTTATAACAGACCCCATTTGGACAAGAATTTTAATAGTGGTGTATATAGGAACTCTAATGGTGCCAATAGTTAAATGAAAATGTAAAAATGTCCAGAAATTACTCTTGGAGGAAGAAATAGTCATCTGTGGTGCAGAATGTCTGGGTTAAGGATGTCAGCAAGTTTCACTTCTTTCTAAGTTTTTTCAGCCTTCCAGTACATATCTTAGGCATAAATTAAGACTTTCATTTTAATTTAACTTACACAAGTGATTGTACATATTTATGATTTAGTGATCTATTAGGGTTTTTTCTTGATTCCTTATATTCCATCATTTCATGATCAAGGCACTTCCTATTTCACTTTTTTTAATGTTCATGCTTGTGTATTGGCTGTTAATGGGTCTTTTAGGGGTCTAGATATGTTATATATTTATAGCCTATACAACAGCCAGTGTAACAGCTACTTTTGTTACTTGCTAATCTTTATAATTAGAATTTTAAACTAAGTAATATGCTTTTTGAATAAAATCATTCTAGAACATGAATCAGGCACTAAATGTGCAAAGTTCTCACTTCAGTCAGTTTGGGTGCCTTGTGAAATGAACACTATTTATTAACTAAATGAATATTTATGTGAAAACCACTGGGTTTTAACCAAAATAATCCTTTTCAGTGTCTTCTCTGTAGCTTAGTTTATCATGAAAGCTGATGTCATGACTATTGTGGGGAAATTGAATCCCATTTTCTGTGTATGCTCTATTGACCACTGATTTTTAGGAAGAAGATGATCAGCAAAGGCTTAGCAAGAGAAAGGAAGAGAAGCAAAAAGATTCAGATGATGAAACAAAGGCTTCATGTTCTCTGGCCCCTGAAGAAACCCTTACCCAGCTCTCTAATGAAGAGGTAAAACAATTGAATCTTTCACTTGTGCTTGGGCATTCCTCAGGGTGTTCATTGCAAATAAAAATGCAAAAGTACAGCCCTCTATTCTCTGTAGCTTCTAATCTTATTAGGCAATAAAAATCCACAGAGTTGCACTTGAATCTATAAATCCTAATTAAGACTGGAAGACAATACTGCACCATCCTGAGAGGTGCCATTAAAAATGGTAATTTACATTTTGCATTCTGGGGGTTAACTGCTGGTAGATTCTCCTGGTATTTCTAAGCACGTTCTAACACATCTAAATGTTCAGGATTAAGCCAATTATATCTGAACATTCAGCAAGAGCATTGTAGCTACTTTGCTAACCAAATTGTTGAATTCTGTGCTTATCATTTCTTAGGGTCCATTTTGGTTCTGTGAGTCAAATGAAGGAAAAATTAATAAAAACCCACAAAGTTTTTATGCTACAGGAGCTTATTTAACCTTCAAGAGACTTGAGTGAGCGAGTGTTTTGCCTGGTTTTTTATCATTTTTGAAGGGGGGAAAAGTATATACTTTAATATATGTATTCTGAAGTAATTATTTTATTTTTATCAAGGATTTATAGCAGTTCAGAATGCAGAAAGATGTTCAGAATCGTGAGATCTAAATGTAGCTGAGATCTAGTTCTACCCTTTAGTCTACAGTCACTTTCTGTTTCAAATACTGTTTGTATCTTCATGTCCAGATATGCAAATGAGGCACATTGGTGAGGAACAAAAAATTTATATGCTGATGTTTTCTTTAATCTCAGTTCATAGCATATTCTTTAGTCCATCATTCACAGCACTTATTTGCTTCTAAGATTTATACATCATGGAAAATTTATATTTTGAGAAGGAGCGTAATTTTCAGAGTGGTTTGGGTTTCTAGATGTGTTTGGTTTTGTTATTTATGACCTTTTTAGCTGTTCAGAATATGTTTTATATGTTGTAATCAGTCATTCATCAGTTCTTACAACTTGTTATAGTTTGTTATAGCTTCTAAAATCCTCTCTCTTGGGCAGTTTGCAATACAAACAGATGATTTGTTAATATTGTTTTGGTTATCACAGAACAGCTATAGCCTGAAAATGCAGTTTTATGTCAGTTTGTATTCCCTTGACTTTTTTATTATGAACTTGTATGTATACATGCAAATATAAATATTCCACCTAAAAATGATTAAAACAAGGTATTTACAACAGTCATAAACCAGTAGTACATAATATATATATATCTATTATAGGTTACAAGCACTTATATAAAGTGCCAGCAGCCTGCTGGTCTCTGGACCTATTTCAGAAATGATAATTTTTCTCAAGAGCCTGGTTCCAGTGTTACTTCCTTATGTGTCTAATGGCAAAGCAGAAGTGCATAATATTTTGGAAGGTATTTTGAAAGCAGTCATGTGCTTTTTAAATAAAGCATTACTGCTCTCTTTTCAGTGCTACCAAAAACAAAAATAGATTGAGAGGCTCCATGTGCCTCATACACATCACAGGACAATTTGTGTGGCTTCTGGTGCTGGCATCCCCCAGGATACCTTTGGGTCTAAGCCCAGACATTTCCATTTTCTTTTTTTTTTATGTACAAATAACATTCTGAAGGAAATATTTTGATATTTTGTTAGACACTCGAAGCAGAAGAGAAAAATAGAAGAACAACATGTACTTGTCAATATAGAGTAGACTTTAAGTGTATTTTTCTCTGTTTATTTTTGTGTTAATGCGAAGTGTTTTGTTTTATGAAAAATTTCTAAATTTCTTTTTGGAAGTGGAGTATCTGCCTTCTGTTGTGTAGATTATGGTTGCAGAGGGAATGTTGCAAGTACATCTCTTCAGGGGAAGCATCTTGTCTTAAATATTGGAAGCTGGAAGGTGGCTGTGTCCTTGCTTGTCTGGCAGGAAGGTAGTCTTACAGAAGCACTCTGTTAACAGAAGACTTTTTTTACTTGTTTTATTTGTTTTTGAATTTTAGCTGGTTCATTTCAGTTCTCTGAGGCCCTTCCTCTGTGACCTTAAACTTAGAGAGCAGATGTTCTTGCCAAAGAAATATAATCTTGCCTTTGCCAAATTAGTGCCCAGCATCCCTTCTGTACCACTAAAATGGAGTAAATATTTGTTTTATTCCTTGATTTTCAATTCCAGGTGCATGTGAACAGCACCCATGGCTCAGTCCATTCCCTGGATGCAGACTTGCTTCTTTCCTCTGGCGAATCCTTCAATAAACCAGACACTGATATGTTTAAAGATGGACTTAGGAGAGCACAGTCAACAGACAGTCTGGGCACATCTGGATCCTTACAGTCCAAAGCTTTAGGGTACAACAACAAAGCAAAATCTGCTGGGAACCTGGATGAGTCAGATTTTGGACCACTTGTTGGAGCAGATTCAGTGTCTGAGAACTTTGATACGGCTTCCCTCGGATCCCTGCAAATGCCCAGCGGGTTCATGTTGACCAAAGATCAGGAAAAAGCAATCAAAGCAATGACACCAGAGCAAGAAGAGACTGCCTCCCTGCTCTCCAGTGTCACCCAGGGGGTGGAGAGTGCTTATGTGTCCCCCAGCGGGTACCGCCTGGTCAGCGAGACAGAGTGGAACCTGCTGCAGAAGGAGGTGAGTCCTCTGCCCTGCTCCTCCTCCTCCTGGGCTCTGCCCAGAGCCAGCTGGGAAAGGAACAGCTCACATCCAGGGCAGATGTTCACTTTCCCCTCTTGGAGTGCTTCTGTAGGTGAAACGCAACCAGTGTAAGGTGGATGAGCTGGCCCTGCCCCTGGGACAGGCAGCTTTACTAAACACAAAGTGCTTTGGATTTTGAGGAGGAGGCTGTGGAACTCAGTATTGTCTGAGAGGGTGGAAAAAGGTGGGAGAACTTCAGGAGAAAATGGGAAGTTGAGGAGAGGGCATTATTGTGGAGCTGGGGATGAGTAGAAGGCAGAGAGGAGTAGAAGCAGCAGAGCTGGGGGTGCTGTTCTGTGTGCTGAGGGTGTTTGCTGAGGGCTGTGCACTTTGGAAATGAGCAGCCAAACTATACCCAAGGCACAGAGTACCACAGAGAGGCTCCAGGAAATTGTTGGGGACTTGCATCATCACAGACCTATTTCTGAGAGCAGCAAACAGCAGATTAGACTGAACCATGGGCCAGTTGCACTGTGGATGACCAAGGAAATTGTTGCTTCTGGGTGTTCTGCCTGTCAGTTTTTCAGCAGCTTTATATAATGCCAGTTCAAAGCTTGTATTTGGTTTTTTGCTGAAAAGTGGAATATTTGGGGTTTCCTGTGGTTTTCCTTTCAGAGGATGAGAGGCCGAGGAGCAACACTTTAGGGGGTTGAAAAGTTGGGGGGAGATAATAATCCATACTGGGTGAAAAGGGAGATGAGATGGGAGTAAAAAAAAAAAAAAAGAATGTAGTGAAGGAGAAAAGGCCAGATGAAGGACAGAGGAAATGCAGAACTACTGATTTTTTCATTGCTTAGGAGGTCTCTCCAAACTTGTTGTAAAATTGCTTTCTTCTTGTTGTTGTTGTTGTTTCCCTATTGATTTGCTATATCTGGAGAAATTACAGCATCCTGAGCTCAGAGCTGAGTTAAATCCTTACTCTTGAGTGTTCCCTTGCCCTGTTGACATTATGATGACACTTTACTTCAGCCCTGTTTCAGAATCCAGAACAGAAATGCAGCTTCCCACATGTTCTGGAGGCAGGAGCAGACACTGGAGTGTGAATTCCTCTTGCTGTGGGTTGGACATGGAGCAGTAAACACCAGCACAGATTCAGCTCAAACTTGACCTGCAGCTGGAACTTTGCTAAAACTTCCATTTATCCCTTTGTCCAAAACCATTGCAGTTCCAGCAGGACAGCAGGTTTACACTTGATTTCCCTGCTGCCCTCCCCAACACTTTATTTCTCCTCTCCTGTTTGGTTTCTGTTTGTCAGAAGAACCCAACAGTGACTTGATGAACTCTGTGTCATGGCTTTTTGTGCTAATGGTGGGACCCATGGCAGGAAAAGCTGAAATCCCCCAGCCGATTTGAGTTATCCTTCACTTGTAAAGCAACTCAATCCTGCCTTTACATGATTCTGCCACTCTTTTGTCTGCAATGCTTTGTGGCCACACCACACCTGAGTGTGTGTAGCATTCCTGCATTCCCTGGAGACTCCCCTGGCTCAGGGCAGGTGCTGACTCTGTGTCCTGCAGGTGCAGAATGCAGGGAACAAGCTGGGCAGGCGCTGTGACATGTGCTCCAATTATGAGAAGCAGTTGCAAGGGATCCAGATCCAGGAGGCTGAGACCAGAGACCAGGTGGGAATTCTCTCATTGCTTTAGCCAGGCTTTTGCAGCTTTTTGAGCTACTAAGGGTTCTGTTTTATTCATTGGTTTTAATTGACCAAAATCAACATACTGGATAACTTGACGTAACGTGATTTGTTATTCATATGTGGTCAAGTACATGAATTTCTTAGGGATTCACCTTGAAGAACCCTTTATTTGATGCTGTAAGACCATGCACTAGTGTTCTATAAAAAGTATTATGCCCATGCTGAAGTCAGTATCTTTAATAATTTATATTTTAAAATGCTTGTCATGCATTAAATTCTATTATCTTTGATACTGTAAGATCTGTTAACAGAAAAGGACCTCATCCTAGCAGCATAAAATGACCTTCAGGTCTTGGAGGATATTTGTTTCCTGCCATATACCAAAGAACAATTTTCAGATGGGTGTGGAAGGCATGAGTCACATTGTGCTTTGAAATAAGTGATTGAAGTCATTACATGGCCATGGTCCAGTGCAGTTTGATGTCCCATGTTTCCTTAGAGGGAATAATCTGTGGGATTATCTGTGCTGGAGCCTGTTTCAACAGCAAAAGAATTTCTGGGTTGCATAGGATTTTTGGATTTTTGAGGGATTCTATGTTGTTGGTTTGAGGAGTGAAAGGGTTCAGAAAATAAATTCTCCCCAGAGAATTAAAAATGAATTAATTTTGTTGTGACAACACAGGTGAAAAAGCTGCAGGTGATGCTGAGGCAAGCTAATGACCAGCTGGAAAAGACAATGAAGGATAAACAGGAATTGGAGGATTACATGAAACAAAGTGCTGAAGACTCCTCTAATCAGGTACAAGGATTTGGTAATTGAGGTCCAGGAATGATGAAATGTTCTTCAAAAGTATGTAACAAGAACCTGTGGGTTTTTAGATATGGATGGGCTACTGGCTGTACAGGCAACACAACAAATGAGAATTTCTGGGGTTAGTTGTGCTCCACCTGAGTCTGCCACAGTTTCTAGAGAAATCTATTGTGTCTCTAATATTGTGTTACCCGATTTTGGCATTGAAATATCATCTCCAATAATGAACTCCATTACAGAGTGGCAGTAGGAGTGTGAGTAATGTTTGAGTTTTGGAGTGATCTGTGTCTGACATGACCCAAACGTGCAAACAGAGCCCTGTGCCCTGGGCACAGCTTTGTTCCTAGAAGAGTGGTTCTGTTCCACCACCTGCTCTTATCAGCATTTGACACCCAGTTAATGGGCTTGTGGTGAAGAATGCAGTAATGAGGAGCTGAACAGGCATTAGCAGGGCCAAAATAGGCACTGAACTCCTTTAAAATAATAGCCCACTGGAAGGATTTTTCAGTTGAGATGTGTACCTAATTCTTCTGGAACAAGGAAGCCAAATAAAATGGGTGGTAGTCATAGTTAAAAAATAAAAAAATATCATCATCTTTGGCCTATTAAAGCTTACAATAGTAGGTACATGTTGTGTACCAGAAACTGAATTTACTTCACTTGGGCTGAAACTTTGTCTCTTCCATCCTGCCCAGTATTTTTTCTTACTGAAGAAACAGTCATTAGACAAAGTCCAGCTTAGACAACAGAAATATGTTTATATGTTCTTCTGGCTGTACCAGGGTGCTGTTAATTAAGTAATGATTAATCTTACATTTGTTGTTGTGGAATGACTTGTAAAGTTTTTAAAAGTGCTTACAGAGAAAGGTACAAAAATTCAAAAAATGCTGAAAACTTAGGAAAAAAAGCTGCTGTTTTCCTTCAGTGTCTCTGAAATTGCTTACATGTAAATTTTATTGGAATTAACTGTTGATTCAGAGTTTGGTAAATAGAATATAAAAATATTGTTGGTGCAGAAACAAAACATCTGTCCTTACTGCCTGGAGCTGCTTTCCTGCTTGACTGAGTGAAGAATTAACATAAACTTCAGCGGCTTAGTTTGAGTTTTCAAAGTACCTATTAGTAATGATAACAGGCAAGAGAACTTATTTCTTTTTCAGAATCTCTTCCATGCTTTATTTCTTACATGTTTGTCTGTGTTTTCTTTCTTTAAGATCTCCTTGCTCATGGCCAAGTGTCAGAAGTCAGAGAATTTCCTCAGTGAGCTGCAGCAGGCATTTCTGCAAGCCAAGAGAAGTGTCCAGGAGCAAATGGTAAGACAGGTTAATTCCAGAGATCATGAGCAGCCCTGTTTGTCTGACCCTGGGAGCTCAGTGTGTCTGTAAAAGGCTTTGTGTGCCCAGCCAGGCTTGAGCATCTTCACTTGCAAAGGGCCTGGGCCAGTGAGCTCTGATGCAAGTGCTGGGGCTGGATCAGTTTGTGTCACTCTGTGCTGCTGTCTGTGTTCCTGCACATTCAGGAGCAGGGAGACCACTGGCCAGCTTCTTTCCCCCTTATTCATTGTCCAATTCCATGTCTCTTTGCTATCTCAACTTCACCACAAATCTGAAGACAGAAGATTTGCTCAAGACTCTATTTCAGGATTCATCACAAGCACCATCATTAGTGAATATTTTCTCAGGTTTTAGAGATGAATGATCAGTGTTGTTGCAGGTCAGACTTAAAATAGCAGCCTTAACACCCAGGGAGAGATGTGTATGGAAGCTTAATTTTTTAAAACTATTTTTGGGCACCTTGTTGGAATTAAGCCAGAGAATAGGAAGTGGACCTCATGTTGTAGAAGTAAGTTTGACTTCCTTAGAGCAACTCATTCCTTTCTATATCAGAATCAAATTTCTTCTTTTTCCCTCCCTGGCACAGCATTTATGGGAGACCAAGAGAATTCATCCTCATGAACCCCAGCATTGCATTTTTGGGGTCAGAGTTTGTGTGCAGCACATCAGGGCATTGCTGGCAGAGATGCTCTGCATGAGAACATGTCTGGTGGATGTGCAGGAGATTCAGAAAATGTGTTGATCTGAGTCTGCTTCTCCTGCTATTGCTCAAGTCCTTGGTTCCCCATTTCCATTCCTCTTGGAAAATTCCCCTGGATTTTTTTTTTCTTTTGTAATGCAAGCAAAGCCATGTCCTCTTCATCCCTTTTCTTTCCATGGGGTCAGCTGTTCTGGTGCTATCCTGGGAGGACAGTGGGAGGCAGACACCCACCATGGAAAGTTCCACAGGGTGAATATTGCAGGTTTTTGGATAACTTGCTCCTGAAAGCACCTGTGGTTCCCCCTCCCCTTCCCCTCCATGAGCACAGCCACACAGCCAGCTAATGGATAAACACAGGAGGAAAGTGGGACACTGAACAAAGCTGTATTTTATTTATCACTGCCTTCCTCCTCTCTGCCTGGACCCTTACAGTTGGCCTTGCCAGGCAAGAGGGAGCTGCTGGTGTTGATCCACAGCATCATTTTGTTTCCTTTCTTTACAAAGAATATCAATTCACCAGACTGCTGAAAGTAGGGGTAGTAAATGGGGCAGAAGAGATCTAAGCATGACCCTGAGTGTGAATTTCTGCTTTTCTTTGCATTGTAGGCTGTCCTGACACAGTCAAGGGAGCAGGTTTCAGAAGAGTTGGTGAGACTGCAAAAAGATAATGAAAGTCTTCAAGGAAAACACAGCTTGCATGTGTCCTTACAGCAGGCTGAAGATTTCATTCTACCAGAAGCAACAGAGGTAAAACATTTTTAAATCATTAACACCAACAGTGCTTGTGAGTTAATCTCACTGGAGTATTATTCTTTATCAAAAAGCTGTCTCAAACAGCACAGAGATCAGTAATTGGGGTTTTAACCCTGCAAGTCTGTGATGGACAAAGCCAGCCAGTGGTCCCCCTGTGCCATGGCTGCTTCAGGGTGTGGATGGATTGTAAAACCAGCTAACTGGTCTGACAGCTGCTCTGTGGTCAGGGGAGTGTGGGTTTGGCCCAGTTCAGCCAGTTCAAGCTTCATTTTTCAACTGGGCACATGAGTTTTCAGTCAGCAGAGCCCCACTGTATTGATTCAGTAATTCTGGTGAAGTCAGTCACTTCTGTCCAGTTAAAACCAATGATAATCCAAAGCCTTGAATAATGATAAGCCTTACCATCCCTTTCATGGCCACTCCTTTGGTTTCAGCCTAAAAGATTTGGTGGGGCTGAAATGCAGGGGAAGCATCCTAAACCCATGGGGATGTTTGCCACGTTTCCATTTCCTGTGGCCAAGCTGACTGTGGCTGTAATTCCTTGCTGGGAGCAGGGTCTGGGATGTCAGGACAGACTCTGGGGCAGCAGAGCTTGGTCTGGGATGTCAGGACAGACCCTGGGGCAGCAGAGCTTTGTCCTTATGCTGATACCCCAGAGCTGGGTGATGCCAAATGCACATCTCTGCTAATCCTAATCCAGGAGCTCCGGGAGCTGATCCTCAAGTACAGGCAGGACATCATCAGTGTGAGGACAGCAGCAGATCACCTCGAGGAGAAGCTGAAGGCAGAGATCCTCTTCTTGAAGGAACAGATCCAAGCTGAACAATATTTGAAAGAAAATATAGAAGAAACTCTACAGCTGGAAATAGAGAATTGCAAAGAGGAAATAGGTGAGCAGGGGTGAAATGGTCTCAGAATAGGAATATAAGGAATTATTAAGATGCACAAAGGCTTGATTTTGTAGACTTACCTGAATTCTGTGTGTAGACTTACTTGAATTCTAAATACTGTACGCTTTTGAAAGCAGAGACATGAAAACTGTGCAGCTGAAAACAAAAGTACAATTGTTTGTTTGCTTTTGAGGTACCTTTGATGTAACATGAGCTTAATTCTCCTTTAAATATTAACAGAAGTAAACAGGGTATGAACGATTTCCTGTGTTTCTTGCATTTAAGTTTTAATATTCTTGTTTTTCAGCTTCCATTTCCAGTTTAAAAGCTGAATTGGAAAGAATAAAAGCAGAAAAGGAACAGGTAAGAAGCCCTTTCACTGTGGGATTTTTGGGTTTGGTGGTGTGGAGTTTTCTTTTTTCTCTTTCCTGTATTGATGCCAGTGTAGGAGTAGGACACATTCATGTTCCTTAAAAGATGTTTGATCTATTTTATTAATCTGTAACCTAAATACTGGATTAACTAATTCCTAATTACTACTAGACTACCTAACACTGACCTAAATGTCAAGTTTGGATATTTCTCTCCAGCTCCAAAAGTAAATAAATGGAGGGAAAGTAGTGTTATTCAAGTGTTTTCTCTGCCCCTAGAAGAGATTAGTTAGGTGTGTTTCTAAGTCCCTGAGTCCCCTAAGTACTGAAAGATACTTAGGCTTCCTTCTGGAGGGACTGTGGGAGATGGAAATGTTAGGAAGTTCGGTTAATTTTTTTTTTATTATTATTATGCAGTTGGAAAGTTCTTCACAGGAAAACCTGCAGCAGCTGGAGAGTCTGCAGGAGGCAAAGAATGCTCTAGAAGAACAGCTGAAGAAGGAGACTGCAGCAAAGGTAGCTATGATGTCTGGATGTGAAGTGTATCTGCATCTTTTGTGATGAGCAGCTGTGTCAGAGAATGTGGCACTACCTAAGAATGAAAAAAAGAAGCTTTTGAATGTTGGTAAGAAACTAGCAGGGCAATAATGTCCTCTGGATGTGGTTAAATCCTCACCCCTGTTTTCACTGGGATTTGTACAGTGGTGGCTCTGAATTGCTGCTGACCTGACCATCCCTTGGGTTGCCCTCCCAAGGGAAGGCTCAGGAACATTCCAGCCTGTGCAGTGTCCTGATAACCAAACCTTGGCTTGGATGCTTTGATGCTTTTGAAGAAATGTTTGGGCTTTTTTTGTAGTTGCTGTAGGAAGGGGCTCTACTTCAGCACTCAGGTGAAATAATTGTGATCTGAGCACTCACTCTCTGGTTTTGTTTTTTATGCCCTTTCCCCCAACACTTCTCTGACTAAAGCTCAGGACAGCAAGACAGTTACATTGCCAGCAGCAAATTACTGCGCTAAAACTCAGAACTCTGCCTTTGTATTTTGAGATCCCTGTTCATGGTGCTGTTAAGGGACTTTGGGCTTTTTCATGCCTTGACCAGTCTATTGGCACCTGTTAATGGGTATTGGCCCCTGATTTTGCACTTTGGAAAACTGAGGTGTGGAAAGACTGGTTTAGTTTGTTGCCCTGTGAATGCTGTGCTGCTTTCCTCTGGTATCACACTTTAATCAGTTTCTACAAGCTGCTGATTTTTATTCAGTTCAAGCATAAGAACCTTTTCCTCCTCAGGCCAACCTTGAGCAGCTGGTGTTTGAAGAGAAGAACAAAGCCCAGAGGTTGCAGACTGAATTGGATGTCAGTGAGCAAGTGCAGAGAGACTTTGTAAAGCTTTCTCAGACACTTCAGGTAAGAGAGTCCAATCAATGTGTAAGGGCTGCTTTAGTTTCATTATTTCTCCAGAGCTGAGTAAAATAAGAAATAGCAGTTGTAAATTTTCTTATGTTGGTATTTATGATCTATTTTAGAATTTGTTAGTGTAATAAAATGATTAGGTATTCCTACTATAATATTATTATTAAAGCTATTGGGATTCTATTCTGATTTTCAGCCAACTTTCAGTTATTGTACTAAAAATAACTGTGCAGGGCCAAAGATGATGGCTCTTCCAGACCTGTGTTTTTCCTTCTCCATCTCCTGATGCTTCCAATGTGATATTTTCATAGCAAATCATTCAGATGCAAATATTTGAGGATAAAGTAAGGAGCTGGTACTGCTTGATCTGAATATATGAAATGGTTCTTAGAGTTACTGCTTTCTATTTATACAATCTAAAAGTCTTGTCCTTGCTGTTGTCTCTGTTGTTATCCTTGTATTTCCTCCACCAAGTGAACCTGTGGTTGATGTGAGGTGGCTGAGGGGAGGAGTTTTCTCAGGGGTGTCCCTGAGGCTGATCCAGGTTTGCCAGGCTGTTCTCTGCTGCAGTTTATGTGCAGGGGGACTCTCAGTGTCCTGGGGAAGCCAGGCTGGACTGGGCTCACCTTCAGTGTTCCCAGAGTTTGTGCTCTCTTTATGTTCCAGCTTTGCTCACAGAGGAGGTGCTGAATTTCCGTCCCATCTCCTTGGAGTCCTTGGCCAGGCCCTCAGTGACATCCAGCAGAATTCAAACTGCACATTTTGAGTCAGGCATTCAGGTTTACTTGGAAAATTAACACCAGAATGTGGGAGAATTGTTTACTAGACACAGTTTAGCTGGATGGACAATAGAGATCTGTCCTCTCTGGCTCTGTGTCTGGAGGAGTTGGGAGGACAAAGGAGACTATTGAGTTGTCCTGCTTAGGGAAGTTGCCTCTTGTTTGTCCTCATCCTCACTTTTTGGGTGCAGGCACTGTTTTATGCAGTTCTTAGAGCAAACAGCCACCACTTTGAAGATGTGTGGTGGGCTCTTCCACAGCTTGCAGGTACTTTAGTAAACCCTGAGCTCAGTTAGAACTGTAGGTCTGTGTTTTGTGTTTTCTTTCTGCCCTAAGCAGTTACTGCACATCAGTTTGTGCTCCAGTTTAAGCAGTGGTTTGTGCCAGTGCACTGTGCTCAGTGTGAGATGACCATCAGAGGATTGTGGGTTCTTGGCAGGGTAATTCCCTTCCCTGGCCTTGGCAGTGAGAGCCTGGGCAAGTACCCCTTGTGTGAGGGGTCCACTGGCCAAATCAGTTATCAGCAATTCAGAGGAAGGGTTAAAAAGCAATTAAATGTTAGTTGGGAATTTATAACTGAAACCCGGATCCTATTGCAAAGATGGTGAAAGTTTGAGTGTGAGAAAGAAATCAGTTGTGCTCTCTTTGCATTGGTTCCACCCCAGTTCTGCTGGGCCCTTTTTCAGCAGACAGGAAACAGCTTCAACTGGATTATCAGCAGAGCAAGGAGTGAGCCTGGAAATGGGATGTTTGCTCCAAGAGCATTTTGGCTGTGACCTTGAGAGCCTCCAAGGTTGGGCTGCTCCTGGGAAGGTTTACTTTGCACATCTCCAGTTGTCCAGAACAGTCAGTGACTGGGCATGAGACAAAACACAGAGTGCTGACGATGCCTGGAACCCCCAGAAAGTGGGGGATTATTGTAAAATCACAACTGCCTCGTGTCTTTTTCTTCCCATTCTTGGGCCCAAATTAAGCTTGTCCTCCTTCACACCTTGCATTTCTTCAGCCCCTGGTGATGTTGGATCCCTTGGAGGCTCCCTTTGGGCCTGGGTGTGAGCTCTGGGCTCTTTCCCCTTTGGGTTTAGGTGTGAGCTCTTCCATCTTTGGGGCTGGGTGTGAGCTCTTCCTCTTGCTCTGAGCTCTTCCCCCTTCAGGCCTGGCTCTGGGCTCTGAGCCCCTTTAGGCCTGCCCCTGGGCTCTCCCCCTTGGGCCTGGCTCTGAGCTCTCCCCCTTTGGGCCTGGCTCTGAGCCCCCTTAGGCCTGGCTCTGAGCCCCCTTAGGCCTGGCTCTGAGCCCCTTTGGGCCTGACTCTGGCTCTGCCCTTGCTGACTGCAGTGCCTGTGCTGTTCCTGCAGGTGCAGCTGGAGAGGATCCGGCAGGCAGATTCCCTGGAGAGGATCCGTGCAATCCTGAACGACACAAAACTGACGGACATTAATCAGCTCCCTGAAACATGACAGACACCCTGCTGGGCTCCAAGGCTGTGGCTGAGGTTTTTAACTCATCTTTATAGCAACATTAATTATTATTTAACTCTAACCGAGAGAGCAGAAGACAACAGAGGGGAGCAATGACTTAAGTTTTGTTTCTAGAGGGGAAAAAGGTTTCGTACTGGGCAGGAAGAGAGCACAAGGGTGACTTGTAGTGTAGGAAGGAGAATTTCTAATGGAAACACTAATGAGTGCAGTGTTTCGTGTTCCACTGAGTGGGATCAGTCCTTACATTCTGAAAAACTTCCCTCTTTCAGCCGACTTCGTAACCTAATATAGAGTTTTGGAACATAAACCCCTGTCTTTCCCTCTGTTCTTTCCCCCACTACTGTGATCAAAGTAGCTGCTGGAAACTATTGTCCCTCCAAAACGTTGAAGAGCAAAGTGGTTGAAGTTTTTCTGTTTGAATAGTCAGTAACAGTATTCAGCTAGCAGAGAGAATGAGGTGTAGAGTATGCTGTATGAATATTTTATATTAAAATATGACTTTATTAGCAGGACACTGGATATTGATCTTATTTCATAACTCAGTACTTTTTTTTAAAAAACCATTGGCTCTGTGAAGAATCTGAATGCTGCTGAAATGTGGATATGAGTGAGCTGTGTATCTCCTGAACAGATAAATGCTAATCCAAAAGAAAAAGAACACTGTACTGAGAATTTAACTCCTTGCCATTTTTCTGTTGAATTCAGATACAGAAAGAAAAGCACAAGAAATGCACTGTTTTGTAATCTCTTTTCACAAATGTAATTTAGAATATGGAGCTACAACCGGTTGTTTCTCATCTCCTAAAGCTGAGCAGTGCCTGGAATCCCTTCTCTGTGGAAAAAAAGAACCAAAAAACCAAGCAAACAAAAAACCCAAACAGAAAAAAGCTGGTAAAAGTCATTTGCATGTCTGAGCATGGGCCTGAGGTGGGGCAGGTGTGCTCTGCTCTGGGGCTGGCACAAGGTGTGAAGGCAGGAGCTCTCTGGGGAAGGTGTCCAGGGCAGGTGCTGAGTGAAGCTGTTCCTGCCCCCTCTGCCAGGGCAGTGCCAGCACCCAGGGAAGCACTGCCAGACCCTCCTGGGCAGGGCACAGACCTGCAGGATTGTGCTGCTGCAGCTTGGAGGGGGCAGTGCAGCTCTCTGGTGTCCTGCACTGCTCAGGGTGGCTCCTGTGCTGTCCCCTGGTTCTGCTCCCAGACTGTTCAATTACGCTGAGTAATGTGGCAGCAGAGGCAGGAAATTCTTGTGATCACTCAGTTGCCAGGTTTGGGTTTCTTGTTCTATAAATGTCCAGAGGTAACATGAGCATTCCTCCTCCTCCTCCTCCTCCTCCTCCTCCTCCTCCTCCTCCTCCTCCTGCACTGCTGGAGTTCCATGCATGCAGCTGGACACATTCCTGAGCTGTTGCAGGTGTTGGTGATCCTGGTGGTACAAACCCAATTCTTGAACTTTACAACTCAGTTAAAAGGAGGCTGAAGGAGCAGATCCTGCTGTCCAAAACTTCTTAGTTTTTCCTCCATTCCTTGATGTTTTTTCTTCATATACTTGGCCAGAGATCTGCTTTTCTTCATCACCTTCAAAAGTGACAGAAAATGCTCCAAACTGCAATGCACATGACTATATATTTTAAGTGCTTACATCCTATTTTTAGCAGTGTATATCCTGCTACTGACACAAAGTCAGAACCAGTGGTTTTGAAGAGGAATGCCTTAAAAACAGCCAAAAAAGCATCATACAAGCTCAATTCCTTGCCACTCATTACAAGAATTAAAGCATTTTATTCACCCTAGCAATTAATTCCCTTCATAATCCTGACACCCAAAAGCAACTTTTCCCACTTTAGTAATGACTAACAGATGGCAGAGCTGTCATGTCTAGAGATGACACTTACTGTCACATAAAGGTGACATAGAAGTGTGGCTTGAGTCTTATTTGGCAATTACCAGATTAGGGGTTTTTTACTCTTCCTCACTATTTGCTGAACTGTGGGTGACAGCAGCCAGGTCCTGATGCATAAGTCCAGGACCAGATGTTTTCATTCAGTTTTCCAGTGGCTGGATAGACTTTGGAGACAAAACTACAGGCCTTTAGTACGAGCTGCAGAACAGAAAGGAAAGTTTTTTTTCTCTCTTCCCACCCTCCCTTGCCAAAATGTGTAACAGGTTACAGGGTTAGTTACTGTAACTGGGGACTGCTTCACCTGTGCAGGAGGGGTAAGGAATCCTCTTGTATGGCAAAACTACACCACATCCTGCACCCTCTTCAGCAAGCTGAGCTCTTTAGGAACTGCACTTTGAAGTCTTTCACAGTAAAATATTTTTGGTTGTGTTTCTGGATGGTCCCAGTGTGAGAGAGCAGGGGAAGGGGCTGTTCTGGCCTTCCAGCATCCCTTGCTGGTCTCATGTCTGGCCTGAGCCTTTCGGCTGCTCCAGGGCTGGGGGCTTTTCCTTGCTGTGTTTTTGTGGCTCATGGGCACAGCTTTGCCCAGGTGTGGTGGTGCCAGGGCGAGCTCATGGCTGCAGCCTGGCAGGAAGGAGGTGAGTGGGGCAAGTGCTTTGGGCTCCTTGGTAGCCCCAGGGCCTGTGGAGCTGCTCCCAAAGGCAGACCTGCAGCCCTGGGGGTGTGCACTGTGTGCTTTTCCTTGTTGGTGAACCAGGCACTGCACAGGTCCCTGGAGGAACTTCCTTTGGTGTGGAGAGGAGGGCAGGCAGCTCTTGCATGGTTTTTCCTTTTCACCTCCCTGTTCCATCACGCAGCCCCACCACCTGTGCTCCTGTCCCAGTACCAGCTGTGACCATTTTAGTGTTGGAACACGAGTCACCCTTTTCACCAACTGCTGTAATGTCAGACTTTTAAACAATTCAGTTTGAAATTGGAACCCTGGCTGTTCACAGAAGTGGTGGGAGATGTGCTCCCTGCAAACTGCTGTCCCTCCTGGGGGAGAGACAGCAAAGCTTCAGCAGCAGCAACTGAGCTTCTGCTGAACTCAAACTCAAAGGGGCCTTTAAAAGCAAAATAAGACAGTGTGTGCCAAATTTGCAGAGCAAATTTAAAAGACTGTAAATGTAGGAAAAGTTCTTGGTGTAGATACTCACTGGATGATGGATTCTGGTGTTGCTGCTCATGAACACGAGAAAACAAATGCTCTTCCTTCCAGTTCTGGGTGTTGTGGAGCGTGGCTGGGGCCGGGGTGGGCTCTCCTGGCTCAGGCAGTGTCACTGTTCAGCTGTGCCAGGGGGTGAGCTGTTGGTGGAGGCTGTAGCAGGGCCCAGGTGGAGTTCTGGAGTTCTGTCTGCATTCCTGTACCTGTATAGTCTTAACCTGTACAAAGTGTTCTTGCAGCATGTCTGGTACCCCCCAGCAGTGCCCCCCTGTTTTAGCAGTGCAGTAACTCCTGTCCCCCCGAGCTTCACCGTGGCACCTTTTCCAAGGGCAGGGGGGAGGGACAACCATTCCTTATTGTCCACTAGAGTCTGTCTACAGCAGAGACTGAATTGGCCTTGTAATGGCAAGAAAGACTGCAAAGCCATCTTTGCAAAAGGCAAACGGTGTTTGGAAGTCAATACTGCATTCCAGTGAGCCAAGCCATTGGTGTCCTGTGCAATCGTGGGTGTAGAATTCTGCTGTCTCCAGGATTCCAGTGTAACCATTTGTTAACTGTACTGAAGGTGTGTCCTTTATGGAGAAAGTGTTCCAAATTAAAAAAAGCTGCTGAAGTGTGTGTGTGCACGGCTCTGGTCTTTCTCCTCTGTCTCCTGCCACAGCCTCCCCCAGGGAACCCCTGATGGAGCAAGGGTGGGAGACTATCCCAGGATAACCCCAGGGAACAGCAATCCCCCACTCCTGAGGCAGCTGCAGGAGCTACCCTCTAACACCCTGAATATAAAACACCTGAGCACATCCTCTTCCCCTGACAAAAACAGAAACCACAGCATCTGAGGAGTCATATCAAAAGTATTTTATTTCACAATTCTTTACAAAATAATATGTAAAAGGTGTATTGTTCAACATACAAATCGTAAATATACAAGGGGGAATACCAGGGCCAGGTAAAGTTCATCCAGCCCCTTGGTGCAGGGTCCTCTCCAGGACATGTCAGAAGTTCACATGGCTCCTGATGTCGTTGATCTGTTTCACCATCTCCCGGATATGTTCTCCCCTTCAAGAAAAAATAACCCAAGTCAAAAGGCTGCACAGAGCGAGGGAGGAAGGGAAACCTTCAGATGCTAGAAGCAGGGAAGGGGAGCAGTGCCTGTCATCCCAAGCTGGGTTACAGACTGCCCTGGGATCCCGGGGCAAAAAGCACTTCCATACATCTGCTCCAAGTGCTGCTCTCAGGAGCTGCACATCCTGTGCTTCAGCCCCTCTGCCCCAGCACAGCTTAAATGACACCTGAGACACCTGAACTGAAGGTGAGTGCCAGGGCTCAGGTTCCTCCCCCAGGAGGAGCCCAGCTTGCACTTACTCCTCTCTCAGGACAGCCTGGATGCACTTGCTCTGGTAGGCACTGAGGCTGATGCTGGGCTTGCGGGGGCTGCGCCCCTTCTCCATCTGTTTCTGTTGGTATTCCTTTTTCATTTTCACCTGGGAGTTGAGAAAAGAGAAGGTCCCAATCACTGCTGGTGCTGCCTGCCACAGTGGAAGCTTGTTAATTACTGCTCTGTTGTACTGCAATTAATTGGTTCTTTTTGGGTTCAAATCTGTCTGCTTTCGCACTTCCCACAAAGAGAAGAAATGTCCCTGCCAGGCTGGGGAAGGGGGAGCTCTCTGAGGGCTTACACTGTGTGCAAAGGTTCTGTCTGTATTACACCAAGGGCCCAAAGCCCCTTTAGTTCATTGCTGCTGATTAACACAAGTACAGCACCACTTTGTTGACAGGACTCGTCTGTCAGCACTGAGGGAGGAGCTCAGTAACCTCCCAGCCTGGCCATTCCTCCTCTCACCTGTCTGATAGCATTGCTCAGGTGCTGCAGCTGGTCATGGATTGTCTGCAGTTCCTTCTTCATATCTTTTTCAGTGTCAGATAGAACAGGAAGCTGAGAGTGGAAACTCCGAAGGACTTTCTTCATCCTTTGAAAGCAAGAAAGGTCTCTGAGTTGACTTCCCTGGTACCCAGCTCTGCTCAAACACCTGGGCCATGCTCAGGGGCTTCACCTTCCCCTTCCAGCTGGTCTCAGTGCCATTTCTGAGCATGGGGCTGGCTCAGGCTGGGCCTGCAGACAGATCACACCAAGTCCCAGCACAGGGAATTTCAGAAGCCCAGTTTTGTAAACTAACCAGTGCAGCAGCTCCTGCCCACTGTTCTACCACACGTGCAAATGTTTAACATCAGGTGGTGTGAGGTGGAATAGAGCCCTATGTGCACTCACCTGTTCATGATGTCTTCTTGCTTCTCTTTGGCTTCCTCATACTTGTCAGCCAAGCGCTCGGCCATTTCCCGCAAACTTTTCCTTAAGGTGAGGGAGAAACAATTCCTTAATTCAGATCCACACACGGGACATGCCAGGGTGTGGGAAAAGGACAAGGAGGCTGAAGAAGGCAGCTGGAGGAGGGAGCAAACATGCAGGCTGGGAATGCCTTCACTTGTCACCTGTTCCACACAGGGCCTTCTCCAAACCACCACAGGTGCATCATTCCTGAGGTTTGAGTGGATACAGGAGACAGGCTCTACTCACCTCTCCTCTCGACAGTAATTCAGATCCTCCAGCTGTTTCTTTTTCTGTCCCCACAGCAGCTTCACTCTGAAGTAAACACATACAAAAAACCAAAATATCAAACCACTTGCAACCAGGTGAATCAGGATTTACACCACAGAGAAAATGCTGGGAGTGGGAAGAACTAAAGACACTGAAAAAGGGCAGTGAGAAAAAACTCCCATTTTGTCCTAACTGTATAGTGTAAATAGCTGACTGTGATTTGAAGCAGCAGAGACTTAAGGCAATTTTCCATTGTTAGGATTAGTGCTGAGGTCAGACTTCCTGCCACCCACAGGCCCAGGCAGGCAGACAACACCATGAGAAAAGTATTTTATCTGTGTGTTTACCATTTTTTTTTCTTCCCCTATAAGCCACTACAGAGATCAGCTATTAAACTCACTCCTGCTTTTCCTGATAACTCAGTTTTAAGTTCTGGTATTCACTGTTAGTTTTACATTTAGTACATTTACTCATTCACCAGGATCAGACCCACAGTGCTGCTGTGTCAGAAACATGCCAGCACATTTTAATGAGAGTTTTGCATTACCTTTGCTGAATCTCCTCTTTTGCCAGGTCCTGTTTCAGTATATATTCCTCTCTGAACACCTGGGTGGCCCTGCTGAGGAGCTGAAGGCATTCTTCAGGGGGAGGAGCAGCATCTTTATCTGCAGATCTTAAGATTGAGATTTTTGCCATCTTACTAATATGTTCCTTTCAAAGGCTAAACCACTTCCAGTGTTTATGGTAAAGCTCAAGGGGTGGGGGGGGAGGGTCTGTTATGAAAGTGAGGGATTACAGTGAAATTCCTCTGACATGAGGAAATCCTAAGGTAGCTTAAGATACTCCAAACCCAATGGGCCAAGCAAGGAGAACCTCACCAGCTGAAGGCAGCCCTGCTCTGAGCAGGAGCCTGGAGCCAGGGATCCCCTCCCAGCCTGCACCATCACTGGGCTGGGTGCCACCCCCCCAGGGACACAGGCACCAGTCAGTGGCAGGAGCTGTGCCCAGCACTGCCATGCCCAAGGCCATGTGCTGTTCAATAGGAGCTGCCCAACACCCAGTGCTCCCAAGTGTTCCCCGTGCAGGTGCCCCAGGTTGTGCTCACTTGAGGTGCAGGGGGTTGGCAGAGCTGCGCTGCAGGATGCCCTGGATGTGCTTCTCAAAGGAATGCTCTGCCTCGGCCACGATGCGCAGCGGGGACACGGCCAGCTCCTTGTCCTCCCTGGTGCACAGCAGGGGAGGGGAGGCAGGGTGGACAGTGCTCCTACACACAGCAGCACAAGAGAACACAGTCAATCACACCACTCACACTGAAACAGGCCAGAGCTTCTTCACTGGAACCCCTGCACTGTGGAGTTCCTGTGTCACTGCAGCTGTTTCAGTTATGTGGTAAATCCAGCCCTAGCAGGGCAGGTAAAGCTCACATCCCCACACCTCTTTGGTTATGGCTCAGACTAGCAAGGATCATAAATAGCCTTTGGTTTAAGGAGAAGAAAGTTCCAGAACAAGGCAGGCAGGCACTGGAACAGCAGCATGACTTTCTCCACAAAGCACCCTGCCTGGTCACTGTCCACCTGTGTGGAAACAGTGAAATAAATAAAAGGTCTCCAGGAGAACTTGATGTTAACACTGGCTCTGCTGATGGTACCTGCCCTAACTTAAACAGTATCCTGCAGAAAATAAGCTGAAAATAGTGCCACCCCCTCAAGGTGTTCACTTCATTGTGCAAATGCACATTAACACCACTCTGTATCTTTGCCACCACCTCCAAAGAAAGTAACTGGAAGCACAAACAAAAATCCTACTTCTGTTTTTCCTCTTTCAGGCACACAACTCAGCAGCCCATTAAGAACATCAACACTACTGGAAAACCCCAACAATACCATCAAGAACATTTTTTTGTCCTAATACTCACTAAAAGTGACCTGATTAATTATATCCCCTACAAACACCTCATCAGCAGTAGGTAACTGCTACAGTAACACTTCAGTGCTCAACCAGGGAGTGTTCAGAAAACAAAACTTCATGGAGTGTCCTAAGAGCTGCAGAAGCCTGGGGTGAAACAATCAAAGAGTAATTGAAGAATAGGAATATCCTTTTTTGGTCCTTCCCATGCAGTCATGGACTTCAACTGAGAACCACATACAAGAGAGGCCTTGTAATGCACTCATAGCTGTTGGTGATGCAAATCATGGTGGGCCCCAGGACATCAGAAACGATCCAAAATCCTCTAATTGGAGCAGGCTGCCTGAAGGGAAGAACACAAAAATTACCCAGTCAGGAAAGTTCTTTTTTCCTGAAGTTGTACATGTTCACTCTTTTGGAAATGCTCCAAGGTCAGAAAAATGGCAGTGAAAATTTCTGCTGGTCTGACAGGTGATTTTCAGATAGAAACATGAGAATTTAAGCTACTACCCTGACTGTGCAGTAAGAATCCTGATACACAAATTGCTCAGTTGTATTTTTTGAAAACTACTGAGCTTACTTAAATGGCAAGAATGCAGCAAAAGATGACAAATCATAAATATTTTCCATAGCAAGTCCCCAACTTGAAAGCAATTGAGAAAGAGTTTGTTTTTTTACCTGCATGGCAGTGGTTTTGTACAAAGAATATGTTCAACAAAGCACTTCTGTTCTGCTCCCAGCTCTTGTAAACTGTCTTTGTCTTCCTCATCTACAAGGAGACATGTCAGGATGCATCAGATCCACTTTGCAGGGTGAGGGATTCAGTAGTACCTGCATCCACCAGCCTGTTACTGGCAGATGTTCATCTGTTCCCCACTTCCCTCACTCACCTGAACCAAGGAATTTGTGCAGTTTATTGATCCATGTCAAGCCCACACTGTGGACACCAGCTTCATGTGTGCAGTGGTATCTAGAGGGACATTTGGGATCTGAAATTGAAGCAGAAAATGTAAGAGGTGGCACTGAACTGAGAAAACCTCACCCTTCACACCTGCACTGCTGATCCTGTGTATCAACTTAGTGTCCAGTCAGCTTTAACATCTTAATGCAAGCACCAGAAACAGAGATACATGTGTTAGAGTCTGACATACTGATGAGTTGTTTTGAACCCTTCCTATCACACCACATCTGCATCACTCAGATAGGTTTCCAATGGCAGATTATTAACACTAGCAGACCAGCATTCTGACAAGCTGCTTGCTCCCAAAGACCCAAACATTTTGTCCTGCCCCCAATTCCATGGGATAAGCAGGTCCTTCCCTCAGGATCACTCTCTCCACAGCACTCCTTCACACTCACAGGCCAGCAAAGATGCAGAAACTTCTGCTTTATAACTCTCAGATGACAGGATTTAGTACTGACCATGTGTGATCTACACTGGAGCCCCTCCAAGGCTTGCTCTTTCCACAGCTTTATTGAGGGCATCAGGCAAATCCTTACTCTGATCCCCATTTGTCTGACACTGAGGAGAATGTGCAAATAACTGGATCCTAACTGTGTGCAATAAAAAGCCATGAGCTGAACAACAGCCCTACCTCGGTGCAGCTTGATTGGGCAAGAGAAGTCAGACTCCAAAGGATCTTCCTCGTCTCCTGTTGCCAGTTTCAGTGCAAGTTCCAGCTCAACACATTCAAACACGTACAGGGAAGGAATTAGATCGGATCTTGGGTCCCAGGACTTCTCTGACTGTAAAGAGCATTGAATTCTTCTGTCAGACATCATTTAAATAGGAATGCCAACATCAACACCATCAAGAAAGAGTTACAAGTTTTCATTGTCAAGAAAGGTAGTTCAAGTTTACTTTCAAAAAAATTAAACCCAGGGTTTCTCAGAAAATCCTCCTTAAATTAGATTCTAGTAAATTTGATCAAAAACTGATCTACTGTCAGGGTACACAGGACTGAGATTTAAAATAAAAGTGTCAGGGAGCCACAGGAACTGGCTGAAACAGGAGAAAGACTCTACCTCATTCCAAAAGAATGCAGCTTTGGCACTTGGCACACATTTCCTTGCAGCAAGAACTTGGATTAAAGAAACAAAAATACCTACAGAAAAAAAACCAAACCAAGAGAAGGTACCTGCTCATCATCCTCCTCTCCATCCAGCACCACGCAGTGGTAGAGCATTCCCGACTCGGTGGCAATGACCAGGATGTTGGGCACGCAGGGCAGGCACAGCACGGCGCAGGCGTCGTAGCCGTAGTTGTCCTCGGCCGCCGGGTGCATGGGCAGGGGCCCCAGCAGCTTCCCCGGGCTGCCCGTGCTGCAAGGAACCGGTTTGGTCTCAGCCCACGGCTGCAAGGGCTTCCCACGGCTGCCAGACAATGGCTGGGAACTCTGAGTCCCACTGCACTGCTGCAGATTGCAAGTCTGACCTGCAGCTCCTTGCTGGAGAGCTCAGAGGGGAAATCAGAGCTCATTTTATTGTATTTTATGCTTTGAAAGCAACCAAAGCTACACTGCAAAAATTCACGAGGAAACGTTTTCATATAAGAACACAAAATACTCATGGAAGGCTCAAGTTAATAATTACTCAACTGGTTCTTGCATTTCACATGCAGCATTTTGTGTTGTGGCATTTCTTTGGGCAGAACTTTAGATGGATTAAAGCCACCTCACTGCCTGCAGACAGATCTCCTCACAGTACCACACTCTTTAATATTCAGCTACACAAGATCTAACTTATAAGTCTTGCACCATCTTCTCAGTTTTCTAAAGTAATTCCTTCTTGTATGTTTATATTCTTGAATAATCATCCTGACTTTTCATTGCAGAACATGCCTGTGAACCCGCTATGCTCTTCAAATATTTCTTTTCCTAGGATGTCCCTGGCTCAATGAGCCTCATCCAAAGCTGAGGATGTCTGTGCCACCAAATACACTGAACAGCCTTAGACCCACTGATCTTTTACAGTCCTGTGTCTTCATATCACATTGCTGGTGGTAAATAATGCATAGCACATTCTGAGCAGTGGAAGCTTCACCCACAATGTTTGGATGAGAAAGGATGACACACTGGTTTTGGATTCCAGTCTGTCAGCACTGCCACAGAGACAGAACAGGCTGCAGTACAAGAAAACTCAGCCCAGCATTCCTCACAGAGTCCCAGCCAAGCTGAGAGGTGACTCCCCCACCCCAGCACTGTACACCCAAGCACCCGATGAGCCCTGAGGGTCAGAGCCTACCTCTGGAGCAGGCTGACGTAGGTGAGGAAGGTCTCTCCATTCTCATAGAGGATGTACAGGGGGTAGCCCAGCACCTCCTCGCTGCCGCGCTGGCCCAGGACGTGTTTTGGCACCGGCACCTGCGGCCCGAAGTCGAAGGCCACGGCCGTCTCGCCCAGGGACGCTGTGTAGGCTCTCCTGGGACAGGGCACAACCAGCTGGGCTCAGCAAGCACTGAGAGCACAGAGTGTAACCTGCTCCTGAGGGGTGTGCTGCCAAATCCCTGCCCAACCCCATCCCATCCAGCAGTGCCAGCTACAAAAGGGTGTAACGGACACCCCTGACATGGCACATGGGTTCTGCAGTGCCCCCACAGCTCCAGAGACACAGGAGGGGTTCTGGTACTTCCTGTGAGGGACACCGCTCTGTGTGCAAGAGTTCTGTTTCCAACCAGGCCAAGAGGGAAATAAAAAGATAATCTACTTTCTACATTCCTCACTCAAAATCCCTTCTTAACCCCATCTTAAAGTCAATGCGTGGTTTTCAAGTTGCTACTCTGACAAACACTTGACTGTACAGTTTGTCACCACTTTGCTTTAGAAGGGTGGGGGAGAGGAGAGGGAGAGGAAAGAAAAGAAGAGAAAGAAAGAAGGAGAAAGAAGAAGGAAGGAAGGAGAAGGAAGGAAGGAGAAGGAAGGAAGGAGAAGGAAGGAAGGAGAAAGAGAAAGAAGGCAAAGAAGGGAAAGAAGGCAAAGAAGGGAAAGAAGGCAAAGAAAGTGAAGGGATGGGAAAGCATAGGTACTCTGCTATGAATTAGTGCTAGCACTAGAATTCATATGAGATTTTCAGGCAAATTTATCACTTGTTCATTATAAAGACAACTGAGAATACTGAATATTCTGCAAAAGCATTTCAAAATACAAGAAGTCACACCAACCCTGTTTTGATGGTAAGAGTCTCCTCCTCGGTGTCTGAAAGCACAATCACTTTGATGGGTGTGTGAGGCACCTTCAGACTGTAGAACCTGAGGGAAAGAACAGCAGCCATGGTCACTCTGTTGGCAGTGCTGCACATTCCCTGCTGGCACAGGAACATCAGCCACTCTCACTCTGAAATTCCCCCCACGCTACTTTTTTATTGCTAACTCTGGTAAAAATGGCAGGATGCAAATACCCAGTGACAAATTAAGGCTGGACCTGACAAAAAAACCACACTTCAGATAATCAGCCACAAATGGGGCTTACCTGATGGTGTTATCTGATGTCAGGAGCACAATGTGGGGCTCCATGGTGTCACAGGGGTACCAGGCTGCATGCTTTAGGGTCAGGGAGGTTGAGCTGGTGAAGAACCGCTCCGCAATAGGAATGGTGCTGGAACACAGAGCAGAGACTTGCACTGGGACCAGAAACACACAAGCTACTTCTAAAGGAAAATGGGGGCAAGAAGAGCTAGAGACACAATGAAAAGGTTTCAGAGTCTTTATCTGTACTACTCTGAAAGTTGGAAAGCAGCTTTAAATTGAAGCCCTCTGTTATCTCCCCCCAAACATCTGCTTCATTGCCTCAGCAATTGCAACAAGCTTAGAAGGTCATTTATTTGGGTTACTTTACAAGCAGCAAGTACTTGAGCCAAAATAATTTCATTCATGACTGCCCCACAACCCAGATACAACCTGTACCTTCCACCAGGGCCTTCTGTATCTGCCTAACCCCCAAGAAAGGGAGGCTGTGGAGGAAGAGTGGCAGGGCAAGGGTGTCATTATTCACCTGAGGTCTCACCCACCTGCAGTTCACCGTGGATTTCCCACCTTCAAACTCGGAATTCTTGCCCCAGCGTTTGGGCAGCTCCAGCACCATGAGCCCCTTGGTACCAACGAGCGCCACATGGTGCTGGGCAGGGCTCAGCAGCGTCTGGTGCACGTCGAAAAGGGGCGGGTTTATGCACAGAAGAGTCTGAAAACAGAAATGTTACAGGGAAGCACAAGCCCTTCAAAGCACCTGCAGAAGTACAGCTCATCTTTATTTTGGATGGTGATTTACACGGCACGGAATGAGGCACAAAGCAGTGGGTTCCTTGGGGAAAGACACCCCAGGGCGGGCTGAGGGATGATGATGTTCCTTCAAGGAACAGAGGAATAATAATGCTCCCTCAAGGAACAGACCCCCTCAGCTCCGTGCCCACCATGGCACTCCACCCCTCACAGCTCGCATCCCCCCACATCCTCTCTGTCCCGTTTTTAACACTCTCCACACATCCCCCACATCCCCTCACGGTCCGCCCAGCCCCTCACACCCCCTCCCCTCCTCATGGCCCCTCACACCCAGCCCCTCCTTACTCATCCCCTCACACCCCAAACGCCCCCAACCTCAGCCCCTCCTCCTCATCCCCTCACAGCCTCCCCATTCCCTCACACCGCCCGCCCCAGCCCCTGCTCCCCTCAATCCCCCCCCGGGCCCTCCATTCCCTGAGCGCCTCCCGCACCTGGTAGCGGCCGAGCGCGGCGGGGTCGGTGCCGGTGCCGAGGCGGCGCAGGCCGATGGCGAGCAGGGCGGCGGCGGGCCCGTCCCAGAGCAGCAGGTCGGAGCCCAGCCCGCACAGGAGGTCGCGGAGCCGCGGCGGGCGGGGGGCGGCGGGCGCGCGCGCTCGCGGAGGCGGCCGAACAGCGCGTGCTGCGGCAGCGCCGCGCGCCACTGCTCCGCCGGGCCGCACTCGGCCGCCATCGCCCCCCGCGCCGCGCCGCCCTGACGTCACAGCCCGCGCGGCCAATGGGCGCCGCCGCCCGCGGACTACATTTCCCGGCGTGCCCCGCGGGCCCGGCGCGCTGCGGGCTCGGCGCGATGGCGGCGCCGGTGCAGGGGCACCGAGCGCGGTACAAGAGCCCGGGCGGGCCGCCCTGGAGGGAGACGTACCGCAGGGTGAGCGGGGAGTGCGCTGCGAGGGGGGGATGTGGGCTCCCTCCTCATTTGGACCCAGTTCGGTGCTCCCAGGGCTGGCCGCCGTGGTCCCGCTGGGGCGGGTGAGCCGCGCCCCGTCCAAAACTCTCCCCTGACCGCGTCCCGAGCTCCTTCTGCCCCCGCTGCGGGCTGTCAGCCAACTCCCCCACAGCCCCTCCGGGACATGGGCAGCCATGATACCCCCCGTGCCCCCTCAGGGAGTCCCGCTCCCTCGGGTCTCTGGGACGCACCTCCTCCGCTGTGTCGCACCCCCAGCCCCGGTACCCCCGTGTCCCCTCAGGGATTCCCGGTCTCCCGGCCCTATGGGACGCGCCCTCCAGCCCCGGTACCCTCGTGTCCCCCCCGAGCCGGCGCTGACGGCCCCGGGCGCTCTCCCCTCCCGTCCCCGCAGCGCTGCATGGAGCGGCTGAGGAGCAGCCGGGCCAAGCTGCTGGATCGCTACCGCCAGGCCGGGGACGGGGCGAGCGGGGCGGCCCCGGGCGCGCTGCTGGTGCAGGAGGTGATGGAGCAGGAGTGGCAGGAGCTGCGGAACAGGCTGCCCGGCCTCGGCGGAGAGCAGCCCATGGAGCAGGTCAGTGCTGGGTCCCCAGCATCAACACATGTTGTTAATACAGGAGTATCAAATACAGCTCCCTGAGGGTCTGACTTCAGCTTCTTACTGCAGCCGACAAAACTCAAGAGCTTCAGGGTTTCCTGTTCTGCAGCTCAGGCAGGGTGTTGAGCTGTGAAAGTGCCTTTGGGCATGAGTGAGGAACTTCCTTATTTCCTTCACAATCAGGCTGTGGATCACAGCCGAGGGTTGGTTTTGTCATCTGTGCTTTTTATAGGTGATTGTCACTTCCCTCTTCTGAGAATAGAAACGAAACCTGAATGTCTTAAAAAGTGAGTTCTTGGACAGGCTGTACTTGGGTCTCTTCTGGCTGGCTCTGCATTTGTGTTTGCAGTACAGGTTGCTTCCCACAGTGCATGGGTTTGCGAATAGAGAGATTTGCAAACAGGAGACAAGCAAATAGAGTGGATTTGTGTTGCTCAGTCAGGTGCTGGAAGTGAGAAAGTGGCTGGAATGGGAGGATCACTGACTGGTTCACCTTTCAGGTGCTGGAGGACCCTGATGAGCTGGCAGTGCTGGAAGAGATCCAACAAGAACTGATCTTGCAAGGTAAGATTTTTACACATCTTCTGCCTCCTGTTTGATGTGTAACTTCCTGGTAATGCAGAAGAGCTGAGGCTGCACTCCTTTGTTCTTGCAAACCGTGTGATACAGGGGAAGAGCCTCCTTAGAAATCTTGTTCAGACTTTGAGTTATTGAGACCTCTTCTCACAGTTTTAAGAGTTTAAGTGGCATTTTAAGGTCTGTGAGAGAGGCCGGAGAAACAGGACTGAGATCTGATAGCTCTAGGAACCTTTATAAATCAATTCAGGATGTTTCTAAAGTGCTGATCTGAAAGTAGAAAGACCCATATGAGACAAGCTGAGCCACAGAAAAAAACGGATTAGCAGGAATGATTTCACCAAGCGTACAAATCTGAGCCAGAGGAGTAAAAGTCCTTAGAAACTCGTATCCAGCCCAGCCTGCATCAGCCCAGCAGCTCTGCCTGTGCTGCCCAGCAGGCCCTGAGGGTGCTTTGCTGTGCTGTGTTGTTGCAGAGCAGTTGGTCTTCGAGGAGTACGAGCGGAGCCTGCGCTTCGATGAGGAATGTCTCAACGCCATGCTGGACGGCCTGGATGCCTCTGACAGGGTCATCTGCCCTGTATGTAGGAAGTAAGAAAGCCCTTGGCACTGGAATCAGATTCCCCACTCTCCTACAGCAGTCTGGGCTTAGAAATGTGCAGAGAGAGGCTGCTGTTCATTTCAACAACAGAGAAATGCCTGAGCAATGATCTGAATCTCATGGGGGGGGGTGTGCTGGATTGGTTTTGGGGTTTTTTTTTGCTAAAATCTTCCCTTGTTCTGGGTGTCATGATGCTCATTGTTTGCTCTTCCCAGGAATAACCTGACTGTGAAGGCTCACTTGGTTTGTTGCCAGTGTGGACTGTACATCAGCACACAGGTAAGCTGCACTGTGACTTGTGTGTGGCATCCCTGCTGCTGCAGAGGCAGCTTTAAACTACAGACAGGAACTTCAGCTGACTTTTCATGGATTATTCTCAGGATATGACAGAAGGGAAGCTTCGGTCCCTGCTGGAAAGCACCTTGACAGAGCACAGCCAGAGGTGCTTGCACAGCCCCGAGTTCACAGTCACCAGTGGCATGGAGGAGGAAGCCAGCCTGCTGATGAGCTGCTCAGTGAGTGTAAATGTCAGGTTCCTGGAAAGGATCCCTGCTTGGATCCATGGCTCAACTACATGGGCAGAAACCACAAGTCTGTTGATCCCTGGGTTTGTGTGGCTGTTTTTTCACAAAATTCCTTGGAAATGGCTTTACCTTTGACCACCAGTAACCATAAAAGAGACATTCCAAAGTACACACCTTTAACTGCTGGATTAAGGAATCTTTCAAGGACCTGTCAAATTTAGTGCCCTAACTTTAGCCAGCAACTTCTAAGTCTTGTGTGCACCATCTGATCAGATAAGTGGTTCATTAAGAAAAGTATTAAAAATTACTTGTTTAAACCTCCTGAAAAAACTCCATCCAGGTGTCTCAGAGAGCACACAGCAGCTCTTTGGCTCAAGCTAGAGCTGCTGCTTGCTTTGCTATGTAAAACCAGAATGAGGACAGTGGTAGGGGCAGAGCATTTCAAATAGAGCCATGGAATTCAAGTTGGAAAAGACCCCTAAGATCAAATCCAGCCATTCCCCCAGCACTGACAAGGCCACAACTAACCAATGTCCCCAAGTGCCACATCTAGATGTCTTTTAAATCTCTCCAGGGATGATGACTCCTCCACTACCAAGGGCCCAACAACTCTTTTGTGATTTTTTTTTCCTCCCAATCAATAATTTTTCCTGTTCAAATAGTTTTGAACATTATACATTAACACAGTTCTCTGTTCACCTTTTTTGTGAAGGTCTGTGACTCCTGGATGATTCTCCTCTAAGGTGATTCAGCTGCTGCTTTACTTCTGGAAAACTTCAATACTAAACTTCACCCAGAGCTGCTAGGACTCTTTTGTACATATTTCTAACTGCTGTGTCAAAAAGACACTCCAAAAGGCACAGTATTGCCTTGACCTGCACTTTTAACCACACAGAACATGTTTTGAAATAAATATATTTAGTTTATTTTGGCCTTGATGTTGTCTTTAATACTACATCAGTGATCTCACAGCTCATGTTGGACTTCAGCTTTGAGTTTGAATGAACCTTAAATAAATTAACTAACTAACTCAAAACCTTTAAACAGCAATTGCAGGCACTGATTTAAGTAGAAGTGCTCAACCATCACTGCCACAACTACTGTGAGCAGCTCTGGCACAGAGAAACTCTGCCATGACTTTCATGGCAGCTCTGGTACAGCAAGAAGAAGAGAAACCACCCTTTTCAGTGATATGTTGAACAGTTTTTATTCTTCACATTCACTCTTAATTGTACAAAAAGCCCCATGCAGGGCGAGGCAACTCCGGCCTGTAGCACTGGAGAACTTGATTGGGGCTGCACCATCACTACAACTCCCCAAATCCAAGTGAGAATCCTCCTTCTCCACCTTCCAAGTTACTTACTCTCTGTATCCACTGTGAAGATTTATTTGGGTATTGCTGGATGAAGCAGCACTGTGGAATACCCACACTTGAGGCTGAGTTTCCTAGCCTGACCTACTGACATTTGACAAAGCTTTTAAGGTCTTCAAGGAATTTGATGTACTCCTGGTGCTCCAGGGCAGTGCTGAGCTCTATTAACTCATCAGCAAAGGTGTTGTCCACTCCTCTGTCAGCCAGGAAATCCATCAGGTGATCGTAGAGAGCCTGGAGCAAGGAACAGAAACCTTCCTTAGTGGAACACACCTGGGCAGGGATGCATTAAAATGTCCCCAGGCAACTGGAACTTCCTCCCAGGAAAATCATGCCCAGCTCCCACTGATGCCTTAATTTTTAGCTTTCATATTTGCCAGATTCTGTACTGCATTGGTGTGTGACTCTGAACTTCATATTAAGTGTGAGCAAGTTCTCCTCACAGTTCAGTCAGACAAAACAATCCTTTTCCAGCCTGAGAACCAAGGACACCATTGCAGCTTCAGGCCCAAAAAGTGCAAACAACAGGGAATTGAGGAGAGCAAGCTGGGAGGATGGGACTGCATAACCTGGAGCTGGAATTGGACAATTAACCCCAATATGGAAATGGACTTAAACTTATAAAAGTGTGAAAATTCAAGACTCATCAACCATCTTGGGTGCAGCCCTGGCTGGGCTCTTGTACTGCCCAAGGTGTATCCTTTAAGGCCTTTTAATAAATCCCTATTTTATCCCTTTAACACTGTCTAGGCTCTGTTCTAGGCAGCCTCTCAAGGCACCAGCCCAGGAGGGCAGGCCTGACCTTGGGTGGAACATTTGGACAGAAAGGGCCATGGAACACATAATGAAAACCCAAACCCAACACTACAAATGATCTGCACCCTGGAAATGATCCCCAGGTTGTGGAGTCATCAGGGGAAATGTGTCAAGGATGACACAGGCCAAGCTCTGCCTGTCCCCTCTACCCAGGGGTGAACTAACACTTTGGAAAGGGATCTGATGTACAGGTTTCCTTGAAAGGCTTAAATGTTACAGTCATGAATTTGGCTTTTTCCTTTTCATACATATTTTAAATTAATTTAATGTCTTAGGGGAAAAAAAGAATAATCAGTGTGGGATGGTCTACAGCACATTAAGCAATTTTAACATGAGTGCTCCTCAAGGGGATACACTCTAGCACTCCTACTTTCAGTTTTAAACATGACAGGCTCAAACTAAAAATTGTAGCTTTTTAAATCCTGGCATTGAGAACATAAGAACACACAGATTCTAGTGCATATTTTTAGTGTTACAACTCTAACAACACACCTGGAAAACCAGGACACAATGTATTTTTTCAGATACCACACACAGATGCTTTTATCTACACATGGTATCTGATAAGCCACACTGTTAAACACACAGATCAAAAGATGTTTAAGAAGTGTCAAAGCATTTCCAGAATGCAACTCCCTGCTGGGAAATCCACCTATAAAATCTGGAAAGGAGGAAGTTCCCCTTGTCTGTTCTGATTTCTGGTAATGGCACCAGCAGTGCACAACCCTGGGACCATGAGACACCCTCAGTTTGCACAGAACCACCAGCTCAGGGGCAGAGCAGGGCCAGCCTCTGTCTCAGACATCCAGACAGGTTTAATTCCCAGCCCAGGAGCAGAGGGTGAGCTGAGCAGAGGTGAGGTGAGCTGAGAGCCCTCTGTGGCCTTTAGCAGCACCTACCCAGTCCAGGGAATCCGTGTTGAGGGTGTAGTTGGTGTCCTTCCAGTCAGCTTCTCCAGTGGGCTGGAAGCTGACCTCCCGAATTGTGAAAATATCACTTTCTTCCTCTCCTTCATGGCCAATCTGGGGCAGGAAAACAAATGCAAGGCATGCAATTAGCTGCAATTAGTGGGCACACTCAGCCAGCTCATCCCCAGGCTGGGAATACCTCAGGAAAAGCCCCAAGGCCAGACAAGCTGTGCCTCTGCCCTCTCACTGTGCCTGTGAGGACAAGCACAGAGCTCAGGAAATCCTCTAAGCTTGTGCTGCCATGTAAATCAGCAGCCTGAAGTTTACAAATACATAAAAACAACTTCTGTGTGGTTCTAAGTGTCTTCCCATGTCTGTCTCATCTTTGTCAGCCAAGACTGGCTGTTAAACATCTCCCAACATTTACAAAATAAACCACAAATACCAGTGTGAGTAAAAGCTCTCAATTTTATTTTCTCCCTTCCTTTTTTAATCCCCACTTCTCTACTGTAATTCAATAAAGAGCCCAATAAGCAGCTGATCAAAAACACCAGGGCAGGATGTGAGGAAAGCCATAAACATTTCCTCCCCACTATTCTTGCCAATATAAAGCCTTTTTTTTTCTGATTAAGAAAAATAAAGAAATAAGAGGAGACTGGATATTGTGCTGATTCAGAAAAGCAAGAGATTGCAAAGAGCAGGTAAATCCAAGAGGGGCACAGTGATACTCACCTCATCTTCAGGGAAATGGCAGTCTAGCACAAGGGTCTGTTTTGTATCATCTTTTATTACTTCCACTACAAAGTTTGGAGTTGATGTAAGTTCAGGCTAAAAAAGAGAACAGTTGCATGAGCACTGGAATCTGAACAGGAGCCAAAGCAACCACAGCACAGCCCAGCCAGCACTGGGTATTCCCTGACACCTTCCACTGTCCCAGGTTGATCCAAGCCCCATCCAGCCTAATCTTGGGCACTTCCAGGGATGGGGTAGACACAGCCTCCCTGTGCCAGGGCCTCCCCACCTTCACAGGGAACAATCCCTCACAATACCCAATTCAGCCCCACTCCCTGTCAGTTAAAGGCCGTCCCCCCTTAACCTGTCACTCCACTCCTCTGTACAAAGCTTCCCTCTCCCACTCTCCTGTAGACCCTTTTGGAAGGTGCTAGGAAGTCTCAGAATTCTCTAATTTCTCTTCATAGAGCCCTCCCACCCTGCTCAGCCTTTCTGCAGAGAGGAAGGTCACAGCCAGGGGACAGGCAGCCCTGGAAAATCTGCATTTTGTGACTTAAAGCTCCCAAATATCACATAATTGGGAGAAAAAGCCTCAACACTTGAGGACAAGGCTCCAACTCTCTAAGGCAAGATTCCAACTTTCATCCAACATTAAATGCACATCAAGGCTAAGTCACCTCCTGCTCATCAGGTTTCTGCTGCTCCTGTGTGTCTTCTTCAGCCGAGGGTGGGATGCTGTTATTGATGTTGAATGTAACCGTTATCCTGCACAAGGAAACAGAAACAAATCTTTTCAACACACCCCAAAAGACACACCTGGGAGAAGCTGCTCCCTCCAAGGGCTCTCACCTTTTAAAGTTTTACCGAACTGTTGTTTTTAAAACAGGAAGACCACGTGAAACTTTGTAACACAAAACACAGTAACAAAAAGGTGTGAAAAAAAGTGCCTTTGGCCGAAAGTGGTCACACAAAGAGCCTCTGCAGGGCGCGGTTTGGGGTGTGAGCACACGGAGAAGCCCGGTCACTGGGACCTACCCACCCAGCCTCGGGGGCTGGAGACCTTTCCCACACCCCACTCACTTTTCCCCCGCGATCTTCCGCACCAGCTTGGCTTCTGTGCCGTGGACGTCGAGCTCCCACCCCCCGGAGACCTTGGGCAGGGACTTGTGCTTCTGGATCTTCTTCTCCTCCTGGATCTCGTCCGTCAGGAACTGCGCAAAGGCTTTGTCTCCTGGGGGGAAAGAAAATGGGGTTAGGGAAAGGGGGGGATGAAGGAAAGGGGTGGGGGGTGAGTTCAGGGAAAGGGGTGTTGGTAAAAGAGGTGTTGGAAAACGGGGTTAGGGGGATAGGAAAAGGGGGGGTGCAGGGAAAGGGAGAGTAAGGAAAGAGGGGAGTAAGAAAAGAGAGAGTTAAGGAAAAGGGGAGTGGGGTTAAGGGAAGGGTGGGTAGGAAAAGGGGGTTTGGGAAAATGGGGGTTTGAATAAAAAAAAAGGGCTTAGGGAAAGGGGGATTGGGGAAAAGGGAGTTGTGAAAAAGGAGGTTAGGGAAGGGGGAGTAGGGAAAAGAGGAAGCGAAGGGGGTGTAGAGGAAAAGGGGGCTTAGGTGATGGCGGAATTTAGGGAAAGCACAGAATTTAGGGAAATAGGTGGTTTAGTGAAAACGGGGATTAGGGAAAGGTGGAGTTGCCTTAAGGAAAGAAGGGGGATTAGGGAAAGAGGGGGCAGTATGGACAGCCCCCCCCGCCCCGCCTGCTTCCCAGGACGGAGCGGGTGCAGCGCACGTGTCCTCCCCGCGCCCTCCCAAGGGCGGCCCCGCTCCGTCCCCGCTCACCTTCGGTGTGCAGCCCGCCGCAGCCGCAGGACACGCGGCCGGCCGAGCCCCGCCGCGGCCGCAGCAGCGCCGTCCGCCCCGCGCCGCCGCCCAGCTGCCACAGCGAGCGCGCCAGGGCCGGCGCGGCGGCGGCGGGCGGCGGCAGCAGGGCGCGGGGGCCGCGGAGCTGAGCGGGCGGCGCGGCGCGGGGAGCGGCGGGCGCAGCGCGGCGGCGGCGGCGGCGCGCAGGAGCGGGCGAGGAGCATCGTGCGGGACCCAGCGGCGGCGAGGACGGCCCGCCCCGGAACCGCGCTCCGCTTCCGGCCCCGGCGCGCCCCGCGCGGGCCCCGCGGCCAAAGGTTCGAGTCCCGGCTCGCCGATAGGCGGATTCGAGTCCCGGCCGCGGTGATATCCCGGTTCGAGTCCCGGTTCGACCGATAGGCGGGTTCGAATCCCGGCCCCGGTGAGACCCCGGTTCGAGTCCCGGCCCCGGTGAGTCCGCGGTTCGAGTCCCAGCCCCGGCAGGACGGGCTGTGCCAACGGGATGCCTGGTTCCTGGGATCCCTGACGATGGAATGGGCAAGGATGGCACGGACACAGCACCCGTACAGGTCCCTTCTCGGGTGAACTCACAGACAGAGCTTTAGGAATGTGGGGGACATGCACAGGTTTTATCCCAGACATCATCCCACTCCTCCTTAGGACTGCCACGGTGCAGGCCAGAGCACGGCAGTCTCTTCAGAAAAAGAAAAATGAATGGTTGGGGGTTTTTTTGGTGTATTTTAGAGGAAAGAGTGACTAAGGCAGCATGTCCTGGCACTAAGCCTGCCCTTTGTCCAAAAGCCGGCACTAGTGCCACTATGGAGAGAAGCACAGAAGGCTCATTCACTGCTCACTGCAAGGCAGGAGCAGGAGAGCATCTGCCCCACCCCATCAAATGGACACCACCCCATCAGAGGACCAGAATTTTAACTCCGAATTCCCCACAGGAGTCTGAGCACTGCACATGTAAATGGCAGAGTCCATTCTGCACAAGAAGCACAGATTCACTGTGCTACCTTCACATCTTTAAGCCCAGACTGCTGACAATGAATACACTCCCACCACAAACACCAGGACTGATCGTACAATCATTTGTTCAGTGCCTCACAAACCAACACACACGATTTGCATTTTCCTCATCACTTCTTTATTCTGGAAAAAAACATATAAATCCAATCTAAATAAATACCCATCCCATTCCTTAAGGTTATTAAAAATATGTTTTTAAAAACAAAAAATTAAATATATAAGTTGTGAAAAACGCCAATCACTTGTTTTTAAAATTTTAAAAGTTTAATAGTAATAAAATGGTTATTAAAATAGAAATATAATGAGACTAATAATAATTTGGACAATTTGGATTAGGACAATATGAGACAACAGAAACAAAGAATTACAGACGTCCGGGTACCTTTTTCTGAGCAGCATAAGCCCAAAAAAGGACCCACATTAACAGAGGATTAACCCTTAAAAGCAGCAGCCTCTTGAATATTCATACATCTCATACATGATGCATAAATTCCATTCAAACACAGGATTCTGTCTGATCAGCGTCAACTTCTTCCTCTGAATCCTAACTGTGTCTTCAGGGCTGAGCAAGGCAGGAAGAAGTTCGTTTCTTCTGATAATAGAGCAATAAATTCTCTTTCTCTGAAAGATTTAGGTGTCCTGTGGCTGCTATCTCAGTGCGAGTACCTCATTCCTCTCTTAAAAAAATATCCCCCACACACAGTTCCTATTTTAACTACAAAAGTTACCTTTCAACTACAAAACTACATTTACCATACTATTAAAACGTTAATACAGCACTACTAATCAACACAACAAAATACATATAGTAAACATCTGCATAGACCTGTATAATATGCATTTTTCTGTTGTGTTGTGATTTCAGGGTTTACCTCAGAACCTCGGGCCCCTCCCCTGAAGATTCCCTGCCAGGTGTGTCAGTCCCCTCTCCTTTCCCCTCCCAGCGCTGTCTGTCAGTCCTGGCATTCCAGAAGGGCACTGAGTGATTGGCAGATCCAAAGGATGCCCTCTACCCCTGGGGGGCATTGGGCCATCCAGGTGTCCTCTGTCCCTTTGTCCCTCCCCTCCTGTCCCTGCTTGGTGGCTCCCTGCCCCTTCCCTGCCCCTCTCCCCGGGGTTCAAAGGAGCAGCAGCCACGGGCTCAGGGAGTTCTGTTGGAGCTGGGGCTGCATTCAGAGGCCTGTGGGCCAGAATAAAGCTCTGGATCCAAACCCTCCATCAGAACCGACTCCTTTCCTTCACCATCGCCTTAAAGCTTCTGCACACAGGGAAACCTGAGGAGCAGACCCTGTTATGGGGGGAAGCTCCATCCCAGCACCACCAGAGCTCCTGCAGGCCTGGACTTGTCTGCATGTGCCCAGCTGCAGCACCCAGCCAGCCAAAAGTGTCTGTGGGGTGAAACACCACACACCCAGCCAGCCCAAAGTGTCTGTGGGGTGAAACACCACACACCAGCCAGCCCAAAGTTGTCTGTGGGGTGAAACACCACACACCCAGCCAGCCAAAAGTGTCTGTGGGGTGAAACACCACACACCAGCCAGCCCAAAGTGTCTGTGGGGTGAAACACCACACACCAGCCAGCCAAAAGTGTCTGTGGGGTGAAACACCACACACCCAGCCAGCCAAAAGTGTCTGTGGGGTGAAACACCACACACCAGCCAGCCAAAAGTGTCTCTGGGGTGAAACACCACACACCCAGCCAGCCAAAAGTGTCTCTGGGGTGAAACACCACACACCCAGCCAGCCAAAAGTGTCTGTGGGGTGAAACACCACACACCACCCAGCCAGCCAAAAGTGTCTGTGGGGTGAAACACCACACACCCAGCCAGCCAAAACTGTCTCTGGGGTGAAACACCACACACCCAGCCAGCCAAAAGTGTCTCTGGGGTGAAACACCACACACCCAGCCAGCCCAAAGTGTCTCTGGGGTGAAACACCACAGTGCCGCTGTTTGGTTCAGCAGTGAGGGCCAGCCAAGCTCAGGAACGTCCTGTCCAGCTGTATTGGTAATTATTCCAGTACTTTTTAGAAAGTCTTTCAAGGAGAAGCTGAGCCAGCTGGTGCCAGGTCAGCTCTTGGCTGTGCGGAGCCTCCTGTGGAAGTATTCGGGTGCAGCCTCCAGCAGCCACTCCGCGTCCACCGGGCACAGGTCGCGCATGTAGCAGCGGCTGGTGCGCAGCAGCCCGGTGTACACCACGCAGGCAGGCTTGCACTGGAACAGCACCGAGGAGGGGTGGATGGCCACGGCCTGCTGGGAGCCCACGGTGCTGTAGGAGCCGTCCGGGCGCAGCTGGGCCGCGTTCATGAACAGGCTGTGGGCCAGGCAGCGCCGCACGCCCGCCGTGTCCCCGCGGCACGACTCCAGGGGCACCGACAGCTGCGGACACAAGAGTGAGCAAGAACAACCTGCACCCTCGTGGGGATACTGAGACAGAGTTGAAATTTTCCAGAGTAGAAATCCATTTTGATTTAGGGGAAATGTACATCTTTGAGTGTGTGGTCAGAAAACATAGGTATTTAGCCTGACTGCAAAAGCCTCAGAGAAACTGCTTCAGTGAAGGACAGAGATAAGGGAGAAGAGAGAGAAGGTGATAAAGAGAGACAGAGAGACTGCTGTAAGAGCAGGACAACCTGACCTAAGATTTCTCTCTGATAAAGAAGAACCAGTGACAAATGTCACACGAACCTCATAAAAATGAATATGTAGGTGTCACAGACATCTTTTATGAAAAATCCTTTCCTTAGGATTTTTCCTCCTGAGAAGCTGAGAGGCCTCAGGAACAAAATGTAAATAATAATTATCTGCTGCTGTGGAATGCAACAGGTGCATCTTTGATTGGCCCATGTTAGTTGTTTCTAATTAATGGCCAATCACAGCCCAGCTGGCTCAGACAGAGAGTCCGAGCCACCAGCCTTTGTTATCATTCTTTCTTTTTCTATTCTTAGCTAGCCTTCTGATGAAATCCTTTCTTCTATTCTTTTAGTATAGTTTTAATGTAATATATATCATAAAATAATAAATCAAGCTTTCTGAAACATGGAGTCAGATCCTCGTCTCTTCCCTCAGCCTAAGACCCCTGTGAACACCATCACTTGTATGAACCTATTGTGAAATTGTATGCATATGTATTTGAGAGGGAGATAAAAAGAAACCTGAAGTTCCCAGCATGTCTTTTAAGGAGAGTAATCTCCACATGAATCCAGCGCTGTAATAAACATACCAGCTTTACAACTTTCACAAAGTTGTGGAGTTTTTGGTTATCTCCACAAAACAATACAACCCTGTTTTGTAGTGGCAGCTCTCTGGTCAGAGAGAGAGAAATCTAGACAAGCTTTCCCATGAGTCAGCTTTTCCCATGGGAAGCTTTAGGGAGCTAGAGAGAAAGAATTCTAGACAATATGCACCTGGTGTTTTGCAATAAAGTGTTTTGCCTGTGAGGTTGTTTATAAATGGGTGTCTTGTTAATTAGCCAATTATGTGAAATGTATTGATTAAATGACCAATCAGGTCCACTGTGGAGACCCTGGGGGGGGCATTCCCTGGTCTAGGGAGACACAAGAAGCTTCCCTCAAAAAGCTCTGTTAGAGCCCATGGGCTCCTTCCCCTGTTCCTGTGTCTGTCCCTATGTCCCTGAGCCACACCTTCCCTATGCCCTGACTGCCCCTCATCTTTGTACTGCCCCAGACCAGGGTCAGCCCCCAGGCCCCTGCAGAGAGTAAGCCAGACCCTCTGTGTGTGTGTACTGGGCCCTGATCATCTCGCTGTGTGGCTGAATGAAACATCTGTGGATATTATGCAAAGGTCCTTTTTGCTTCC
This sequence comes from Camarhynchus parvulus, assembly GCF_901933205.1. Taxonomy (NCBI): domain Eukaryota; kingdom Metazoa; phylum Chordata; class Aves; order Passeriformes; family Thraupidae; genus Camarhynchus; species Camarhynchus parvulus. The sequence continues at coordinate 71,640 of NC_044589.1, forward strand.
TTCCCCTGGACTATGCTAGCAGCAATTCAGACTGCTACAGTCCACCTGTACTGACCAGTGTATAAAAGAAGCATTTCCAGTGAAGTTGGGGTTCTAGCCTGTTAGCCTTCTGACCTAGAGTCTGTGTCACTGCTTACCCAGTCCTGACCCTTACAGTGACACTGTTTCACTTCAGAAATCCTGGGGGATTTTTCTGGGTCAGAATGCTGGGGATTCACTGGGAATTCAGCTGAGTGGATGCTAGGCTAAGCCAGACTAAGAGCCAACAGAATGGATCATCATTCTCCTTCTGGAAGGGAATTTAAGGCTGACCAGCATTCACAAATGATACCCCAGAGGGTGGCTCCCATGTCACTGCACACTGCCAGGGGTTCAGTGGCAGCTCCCAGGCTGTGCCCAGCAGGAACAGCACTGGGGGGAAGCTGCTGCCACACTGAATGCCTGACTGCATGGAGAAGCCAGCCAGCACAGGCTGCCAGCACTCTGTGGCACACACAGCACAGTCCCACCTGCATTAGAGCAGGAAAAACCCTTAGCAAAACCTGTCCTTTCCCTGAGAAGTCTTCTCAGAGGTTCCCATTTCTCCTTGACTCACTAAGCCCTGTGGCTTTAAGAGTTTTGGGATGTAACTGCACAGTCAAGAATTTTAGCCAGCTATTTACAGGAGACTGAAAACAACCCCACATTTTCTCACTTGGGGCTTGGTGCACAGTAACATCAGTTTGGGAAAATACCAACAGGTGAAACAGAGAAATTGAATATAGAAGCAAGTTACCTTTACACAGATGTCTCTGAGCTGAGCTCTGACTTCTGCCATCAGCTTCATGTTCCTGCCATTGATAAAGTTCTCTCTGCACCACCCCTGCAGCAGAGACACCAGGAGTTAGAAGGCGATATTTCTTCACCCCAGGAGCATGACAGCCTTTGGATACCACGAAAAGCAGAATCCCCTCTACAATCTGCCTCAGAGAAAACATGCTGACCCCTTTCCTGGTCATATTTCTACCCCCCTTTACTCCACTATGTCTAGATTCCCTTCCACACTGTTCAGAAACAGCAGGTGGTGGTTCTTTTCCCACTCAGAGCTGCTCTGCAAGGCCACCAAGAGCAGAACAGAGGATAACACTTGTTATCCTGCAGGTGGTGAAAACACACCAGGTAAGAATGACAGGTGCTGCAAGGAATGGGGTGCATGAGTCCACAGATCAATATGAGGGGTTGATAGGGTAGGATAAATCCAAATCTGCTTTTAAACATGCTCAGTGTTCTTCCAATGATCCTGTCCCAGAGCATGTCCAGATATTTATCTTCAAATCTCAGCACTCTCCCACTCCCTTCTGGAACCAGGGCAGAAAGAGCCCTGGCTGTGATTACAGAACTGACCCCACAAAGCTCTGCCAGAGCTGTCTGTAGGAACCTTTGTTACAGAACTTCCTCCAATTCCCCAGATGTAAAGGATGAGCCCTCTTTCCTCTCTGATTGGAGGATGCCTGTGGCACCAGCCATGGAGGATGCAGGTGTCACTCTGCTCTCTGCTCAAACCTCCTCACCCCAGAGCTCAGCCAGCACTGGCAGCTCAGACCATCCCACCTTGTGCCCGTTCACGCTCTTGTAGGCCCTGTACACGTTGAGCAGGGTGAGATGATCCCCCTCACTGGAGATGAACTTCTTCCTGACAGCCTGCACCTCATCCCTCTGGGCAGGGGGGTTGTGGAGGACACTGTCCACTGACAACAGTGACACAATGGTCAGGATCTCCTCTGCACAGTGGAACTGGGGGGACACGAGGATGGCCTGCACAGACACAACAAAACTCATCTTTAGTTGACCAAATCCACTTCAGCTGGGCAGATCTTTCTGCTGCCTGGCAGCCCAGGAACTCGACCAAACATTGCTTAGGACAATCTCAAACATCCGGGCCTAGGAACAGCTGTAAATTCTCTGATGGGCTCACCAAGCACCTGTAACAGCACCTGCCAGGCTCCTCTCTGACACTGCCCAGTGCAAAACCGGCACAGACACTTCATGGACCTGCTAAACAATCCTGAAAATTGCAAGCAAATCTGTCTTGTTCACCTTCAGAGGTGCCAGAGTAAATCAATTCTCTTTTAAAAAACTTCCTTGAATTTAATAACAAATGATAAGCAATCCAGCAAAAGGGCTGTAAATTATGTACAGTAATGTACAGCAAATATACCAGTACAGCTGCAAGCACCCCAAATTTCACACCTTGTTTAAGGAGTTTGAAAGAGAAACATCAATGGTACTGAGATGAGTACATGAGATTAAAAATGTTCATTTTTCTGCAGTTTTTACCTTGGAGAACTTTGGATCCAGTGGAAAGGCTGCCATTTTCTTTCCCAGGGGGGTCAGGACAAGCTGACCTTCTTTTTGGGTCACAGCTCCCAGCAGTTCCAGCTGATCAATTGCTGCTTGAATAGCATCTGCCAAAACAAGGACACTGGGCTGTGAGGCCTCCTGTCTCCCAGTGAGGGATGTGAAGATCAGCTGGTTCCACCACTGACTCCCTCTCCTGGCAATTTCTCTTTCTATTTATAGAAATCAGAGTCCAAAATGTGGTTTATCCTCCTCTGTCCAGGAGAACAAGTACCATTCCCCATTTACTCCAGCCTCCCTTGGCAGTCAGGGCACACCTTCATGTTGTGTTGTTATGACACCTCATGGCCCAAGATTTTCCTGCTCTTTTTCCCCAAGGCTGCCTTTGTAGCCACTTACCAGGAGATGGTTTGGACATGAAGTCAAAGGTGAGCACATTGGGAATTTTCAGGGCCAGGAGCTGAAGCACCACATTGGCCAGGTTACACCTGCATAGGCAGAAAAAACAACTGAGATAGTTCTTTTATTTTTTTCATAGAAGCTGAGATAGTCTCAGGCCTGTGCTGCAGCTTGACACACAGAAGGTCTGATGCCGCTGCTGAAGCCTTATTTCCTAACCAGGAAGAGGCAAGTCCAAAATCTGGAGGACAGTCAGAACTATTGCTTTATATGTTTGGAGACTCAGTGCCCAAGTGTCCACCCTGAGCAAACATTTCCCAGTTTTTCTGTTTAGTCCCCACACTTCCATTTTTCTCAAGTCACCACGCCAGCCCCTAGATCCAGTTTTGCTGCTCAGCTCTTCCCACAGCCCCAGCTGTAAAAAGAGGTGTGACAAGGAGTGTGATGGCTTGATGGCTCTGTCCTCACCTCTGTATCTCAGGTGTTGTCATCTCCTCAAACTTCTCAAAGTCCTCCTCTGTGTAGAGCCGGTAGCAGATCCCGCTCTGCTGCCTCCCTGCTCTGCCCGTGCGCTGCCAAGCCTGGGCCTTGGACACCTGCTGCACTGCCAGCACCTCCAGGCCAGTTTCTGCGCATGGAAAAGCATCACCTCAGTCAGTGCCTGAGGAAGGCACAGCTTTGGAAAACACAGAGGATTAGCAGTAAGAATTCCCAGGGTTTGCCATTCAAATCCGGCTCAGATCTCACTTGGTTCAGCACAGCGAACTTCAGCACTGTGCTTCACTTGGTGCAGCACTGTGAACTATCCCATGCTGTGTCCATGAAGAGAAGATTTACATCTGACAGATTTTTACTCCCTTGTGGCTGATACTCAAAAAACCCCACAAAAACACCCCCACCCCAAACCTAGGACATTATTTAAACAGCATGGAGGGTGTTTGAAATCCTCTGAAAAGTGAGGCTTAGGGCCTCCAGTAACTTCTAGAAACCCAAACCCAATTTTGCCCCTGTTCCTCCTCAGAATTCCTCACCAGGGCTGTACTTCTTGGCTTTGACCATGCCTGTGTCCACAACGAATTTTATGCCAGCAATGGTGATGGAGGTCTCTGCAATGTTGGTGGAGAGGATCACTTTGCGACAGCCCTGGGAGGAAGGAAAAGAATCAAACCCAAGCCAAGGCCACCTCAGAGCAGCTGCAACACAGAAATTCTGCTGCTTTTGGCCTGTGTGGGCCAAGCCCTGCCCCACATTGTGAGGACAAACTATGCTTGCTGTGCCAGCTCTCAGAAACTAAGGTAATCTTCAGTTTCTAATCACTTTCTAAAACATTCTTCTGCTTTTGCAACAAAACACACCACCAGAACAGCTGTTCTCAATATATCTTTCAACAATTTTGGTTTCACTTCTGGCACAACATTTGTGTTCTTATTTATCTCCTGAGTAGGTAAAAAAGAGCCTGAGGCAGCATGAATTCTTTTCCTTATGGCCCTGACAAATATTCTCAGGTTTTCAGCTTACTCAGTATTTCCCCCATTAGCTGTTGTAGCTTTTTTGTCATATGGACAAAAAATTCCTATGAAATGGAGGAAATTTAAATTCCTGTGCCTTCTAACCCTTCCTTCTTTTTATGATCCCATGTGACTTACTGAATGCATCTGTTAAAATCATCAGAGTTGCAGTGTATCATATCTCTGGAACCACCCAGCCTAAAGCCAACAGAGACTATTGTCTCTGTTATATTTTCTGGAAAAATCCCCTTGCCCAAGATTCTTCTCCTGGGAAGCTGAGAAGCCTCAGAGAAAAAGGAAAACAATATTATCTCATTTGCTTCTCCTGTGTTTGGTGCTTTGGAATGTGTTTAGACATTGTTTACCAACAGGTGGTTGCTTCATTGGTTTCATGGGAATTGTTTTGGCTTAATGACCAATCACAGTCAGGCTGTGTCGAGACTCTGGAAGGAGTCATGAGTTTTCATTATGATCTTTGTTGCCTTCTGTAAGTATCCTTTCTGTATTCTTTAGTATAGACAAGTATACTATTCTTTAATATAATATAGTATCTTAAAATAATAAATTAACCTTCTAAGAACATAGAGTCAGATGCATCATTCCTCCCTTCATCTTGGAACCCCACAAACACAAGAGATTATCGATTACTATCAGTACAGACTGCTTTAGCCCCTTAAAGCCCACATGTTTCATCCTAAGACTCACTGAAGCAAAACCCCTCCTATTCCCTCACCTCAGGGGTGGGTTTAAAGGCACGGAGTTGTTGGGAGTGGGGCAGAGAAGCATAAAGGGGCAGCACTGTCATCCGTGGGCAGCCCTCAGGGAGATGCTGGGCAACGTCTCGACACGTTTTGGTCATTGCTTCAATTTCTTCCTGACCAGTCAGGAACACCAGGATGTCCTGGCATGCAGGGGCTTCCTGGAGCCAGAGGAAAAAGCAAGTTAGGAGGGTTTGGGTAGAAAAGGAGAACTGAGATTGGTAATGAGATGTGGCTCTGGCAGTCACTGAAGGGGGCTAAGAAGAAAGAGAAGACACACATGTGGTGCAAGGATGTAACAGCCAGAATTCCCAATGGATTCACCAGAGGCAAAGAGTAAATCACATTTTGAGGGATTGAGTGTTAAAAGGATGGAGGAATTGCTGTGTCCCCAAATAACTGTCCATGCCAGACAGAGAGGGCCAACAAGCACCCAGGTACAGAGAACTCAGGTGAGGGGAACACTCAGGTTTCAGGCATGAGCTGACATTATAGAGCTTTGCTTGGCAGTCTCCCTTCAGCTCCAGCCTGGACATACAGATCCCAAATCCCAACAGCAGCAGCAACTTCAAAGCATTAAATGCAGTTTAATGAAACAACACAACAATCCAGGTGTTTGGCAGTCAAACACCCCAGCACAAAACACGAACCCCAGGCCCCAGAGGGACACAAACATGCAGAGACCCTCATACCTGGTGGATTTGGAAGATGGACACCAGTGCTGCCTGCAGGTAGTCACTCTGCCTCTCCTTGGTGTAGAAGATGTCAATGGGATGCTGCCGGCCCTCCAGATAGATGACAGGAGCTCCACTGAAGTACTGGGAGAACAGGTCAACATCCATGGTGGCTGACATGACAATCACCTTCAGGGGGAGCACAGCATGGGTCAGCACTGCACCTTCCATCCAGCTGGCCACCAACGAGTCAGGACCAGCCAAAAGTCAGCTTCTGGATCCTGAGAACCATGCTCAGAACAGGCTTTGGGACAGAAGAGAGTGATCTCCCCTCATTAAAGCCATCAGTTTTTTAACACAAGCAGAAAATGGTGTGACAGAATGGGCTGGTGTGTGGAACAAGACCATGCCAAGTCCCTGCCAGACCAACGTGCTTTCACACAAATTCCTGACATGCCCACCCATCCTAATGTGCAGTGCCCTACCTGGGAACGAGCATGTCCCATCAGCCAGAGCTCCTGCACCTGGAGTGCCAAAACCTCCCCAGCACTCTGCCTGGGGCTTTTGTGGAAAAAAGGGATCATGGTGGTGACCAGATACCTTGTTCAGAGGTGTCATATCAGGCCCATACATCATAAGTCAGACACCCTTAACGACTGAGATTTAAAGTGACTTTTTAGGAACAGAAAAACAGTCAAAGCTGAAATTCCAAACCCTTTGGAAGGCCCCAGTAGATGCTCAGAGCACCCAGAGCCCAGCCCCACCCCGCCCTTCACCGCCATCCTGAATGAACACACTTTCAGCGGCCGCAGGCCCCGCTCCTTTCGCTTCTTCTGAGCGGCTTTGACCACCCCAAAGAGCACATCAGTGTGGATGGTCCTCTCGTGGGCCTCATCCAGGATGGCCACGCTGTACTTGTGCAGCAGGGGGTCCCCGATGGCCTCGCGCAGCAGCATCCCGTCCGTCAGGAACCGCAGCCGCGTCTGCGCGCTCGAGCAGTCGTCGAAGCGCACCGTGTAGCCAACCTGGGCGAGGAAACACAGGGAGCACGGGCACACAGACTGGCATTTCACACTGCCCTCGTGCCACAGGGAAGGGCCACAAAGCCCCTGGTCACTGCACTGGACTGAGTCAACCAGGAGCTCTGGAAAGCAGAGCAGTTTAACTGCTGGGAGTAGTTCCTCTTCTAAATGTAGCAAGCCACACAAATGATACTCCCAACATCTCTAGTTGGCTTCTTCCTAACTAGAAGTTCACCATAAATGCCCCCCAAGTTCAGTCAGTTAGTTTCCTTCCTTCCTTCCCCTTCCCTTCCCTTCCCTTCCCTTTCCCTTCCCCCAGAAATGATTCCAGGCTCTCCAAGGATTTTATGCAGGGGAATTCTTTCTCCTCTGCCTTTCTCCCCCAAACCTGCACTAATTCAGCACTCTGCTCTCCCTCAGTGATTCCTGACACAGGGAGCAATGGAAGAGAGCACAATGTTTTTTTTTGTTTTATTCATGAATTAGTACTTTTTCAAGTAGAACAACCCAGAGCAGGAAGTTCAATACCACAGAGACAGACCATGCACACCCTGTCATGGGACAGGTAAAGAGCCATTTCTGTCCACTCATTTAAGTATAGAATCAGAGAATATCCTGAGCTGGATGGAACCCACAGGATCACCCAGTGCAGCTCCTGGCCCTGCACAGACACCCAACAATCCCACCCTGGGCACCCCTGGAGCGTGGTCCAAACTCTCCTGGAGCTCTGACAGCCTCAGGGCTGTGCCCATTCCCTGGGCAGTGCCAGCACCCTCCAGGGGAAACACCTTTCCCTGGTATCTAACCAAGACTCCCCTGACACAGCTCCAGCTGTTCCCTCAGGTCCTGTCCCTGGCCACAGAGAGCAGAAATTGGAGCTGCCCCTCGGGAGGAAGCTGCAGACCAAATTCTCCACTTCTCCAGCTGAACAGATCAAGTGCTCTCAGCCATTCCTATTATGTGGCCCCTCCTGACCCCTTCACCATCTTCATGCTGCTCCTTTGAGCACTCCCTGACAGCTTTTCCATCCTCATTCCATTGTGGCACCCAAAACCAATTATGAAATTAAGACCATCCCCCCTGTGGCTGGTTATTACCCTACCCACTGCAGCCTGACAGGGCCCCATCCCCAGAGCAGCACCAAACCAAAATTAATCTGCAGATAACCTACCAGCTTCCCCAGCTCTGTCCTCTTCTCCTCAGCAACTCTGGCAGCCAGGGTGACAGCTGCCACCCTGCGGGGCTGGGTCACAGCGATGACACCGGGCTGCCCAATCCCCGCCTCGTACAGGAACTGAGGCAGCTGAGTGGTCTTCCCCGAGCCTGTTTCTCCTAGGGAATACCAAGGCAATAGAGTTTCTCCCCACACTTCTATAGCATTGTCAAACTGGGTTTTTTATGTTAACTTTTAGCCCTATTTGAGGATGGGGAAGCTGAAGACAGACAGGGAAATTCCCACCACAAAGCAGTGGCAGGTCAGAGATGGCACCCAGCGCCCTCCTCGTGCTGCTGGGCCACTCCTCTGCAGAGCTCCAGCCACACTCTGGTTCACAAACCCACTCCAGCCTCTCTGGAGGTGAAGTGTCTGTGCTGTGACGCTAACAGGACCGACACACAAAGCATTTTTCATTTAATTATAATAAATGCTGAGTCTTTACTAGGTGGGAAGTTATACATCTTCAGCTCCTGAAAGTCCAACAAAAAGCTTTTTCGTTTGCAGAACAGAAAAATATAATAAAATCAGTGAAAGCATAATAAAATAAAATCAGTGAAAATGTAAGTGAGAAGAGTCTTCAGAAGAGGAGAGCTTGGTCATCTGGCTTTGACTGAACTCCAGGCAGACAGCGTAAGGAGAGGGAAATACTTTAACCTGCTCCACAGAAACCCCGGCTGCCAAAGCACAGAAGTCATTCCCTGCTCGCCACACTTCAGGTTTACACCCAGCCCGTTTCTGGGCAGCTTTCCCAGCCCAGCCCGCTCCGTGGGCCAGCTGAGGGCCCTGGTCCCGGCACTCACCGATGAGCACGGCGGTGTCGAGGTGGCGGAGCCGGGCCAGCAGCGGCCCGCGGGCCCCGGAGATGGGCAGGGAGCGCCGCTGCACGTGTGCGGGCGGCGCGGCGCTCTGAGGCTGCGTGCCGGGGGGCGCCGCCTTGAACCGCTTGGCCGGAGGCTCCTCTCTGTCCTGAGCCATCTTCCCCCGCGGTCCCGGCCCGCTCCGGTCTGTCCCGGCCCGCCCGGGTCGGTCCCGGGGCTCCCGCCGTTCCCAGCCGGGGCCACGCAGCACGGGCTCTCTGGCGCAGCGATGACGTCACCGCCCGACGCTGCGCGGAGCACCCTGGGAGTTGTAGTCCCGCCGCCACCGCCATTTGCATCGCTCCCGGCTCCGGGCGCCCCTCAGGAGCCTCGGAAACATCGCGGACTCCAAAAGGCAGCAAAATGTAGCCGAGGAGGGCAGAGAGCCGGCTGTGAGCAGGGTACGGACATGCTGCCACTCAGGACTTGTCCCAGTAACAAGCTACAGAACGGCTCTCAAACACTGAACTAAAAAGAATACGCAAAAATAAGGTTTTTATTTCATTCCTGCCTCATAGCCTACGCTGAAGCAACATTGTCCGAAACGCTTTCATTCTTGCTCTCTAGGAGCTCTAGAAGTCTGTTTTAGAAACAATCAAAACTGCCCCAAAAACAGACCAAAAAACCTGTAAAACTTCCCAAAGCTTCCATAACTTTTTGTAACATTTAACAAATAAAAATGCAGACAACAAATTACCTCACACATTTTATCAGAATCTAACACACTGCTTGTGGACAAAGCATTTCCCCTGAGATCCCCACACATTTATCTCCTGGACTATAAATTTAAAAAACTAAAACCTGTAACGAGTTTTTAAAAGCAAAATCTGAGACTAACTTAGATAATCACATCATGGGTAGGCCCACCCCCTAAAATGCAGAATGAAGATGCAGCTTTAACTCCTTTTATCTATTATTATAGAATCAATAAAACTCCACCCAATACTTTCTATGGCAATTTAAGAACAAGTGATCATGATGAGCTGAATTGAGCTCCAAATTCCTATGTGGCTACTCAGAGATATTTATAATCAATGCAGCTTTAAGCTAAATGCCACTCAGCCTCACTGGCCTGTGTTGGATACAACAAATTCCATCCACAGACCACGCATTTCACATCCTGAGCAGACAATGCTGTGTCCTGCACTTCTGAGACACTTGTGGGAAAAGCTGCAGGTATCTCTGTCTCTTCAAGGATTTGCTTTTTCCAGCCCCTGCTGCCTCAACACTACAGGATGATACAGAGGATTAACCAAAAAGGATCCACAAGACATTTTATTCAACTCATCATCATTTTTTGAGTCCTGACTCCAGACAAGTTTCCTTCTCTAGTGCTGCAGGTCATCCAGTATCAGCAGAGGGCACATGGGGGTGGATTTTGCAGGCACACCTATTTAATCACCAGTCTGAAAACTGGGCACCTGAACACACAGTCTTTGGGGGAAAAAACCACCAAAATGTAGCCTCAGCCTGCAGAACCTTCCAAAAATCCAACTGGCAGAGTGAAAAGCTGCATGTTGTGTTCCCTGCAGTTCAAAGATGACTGGAGACAGCAGCACCTCAGATTAAACAACCTTCTGCCATTGCAATATTGACTTAGCCTTTCAATCATCTTGCAGTTGTTTTATCAAAGAATAAAAAAAAATTAGTTAAATCCCAAAAAGTTGGGTTTGTCCTCTATAAAGTTTCCCATACAGTTTCATGTATCAAATAACTTGAAAAAATGCTTTAGAAATCACTTTAAACAAGTACTTGTGTGGCCTTGTTAACTGAAGTTAACAGGAAACAGCTTCCAGCTTTACATTTTTGGCTTCACTGGATTTAGATGATGTCCAGCACAATGAATTCCCTGATTGGGAAGGGTGCTGGGAGTGCCTCGGATGAGACTGCATTTCATAAAGTGCTTGTGTTGCAAACCATAGAGCTGTCAGAGTCCTCTGTGTGCTGGGGAAGGAGTCCCCATGGGGCTGGAGCCAGGCCAGTGTCAGCCCCAGGCCCTGATTAACCCCCGAGGCGCTGCCCCTCTCCCCAGGCAAAGCCCCCCGGCCGCTCCTCTGGCAAGGGGTTGTAGTTGGGGTCATCCTCTGGGGTGTCAAATATTGCTTTCCTGCAAAACACAAAGCATGGTGATCCTTTAAAACACAGCTTTCACTGCAACATCAAGACAGCTCACATGCTGCAGTGTCCTCCTTCAAGAACAGCTTGCCCAGGCAGTGGGGTTTATGCTGTCCAATTTGGAGCCACTAGGAAGGAGATCCCAAACCAAGACTGAAGAGGTTATTCTGCTATTTATGTATAAATATTCTAGGCCAAATATCTTCAGGATAGCCTAACAATTCTGTGAAAAACAACCATAAACACTATAAACATTGATATTTTTTTCCCAATATTGTAATGTGAGGATGACTTACAGAAGAAAAAAACCACTACATATCTTATATGTAATATCTCAGCCACTGTTCACACTCAGCAGGGGACACAGCTTTGGTGCTGTCAGCAACGCTTGACAAGTCTTATCAGAGAAACCAAAGGTAAAATCCTTAGCTCTTCTCCAATTTAAGTTGGTTCCCACTTAAACAAATTCCAGCTCCTTGTTTGGCAACATGAGTTCAATAAAAAGCAAGAAGAGACACTCCCCAATTGTGTCTCTGCTCAAATGATGTGACTGAATTGCAAACAGTTTTCCAGACAAGCACTTTTGCCACGTCTCTTCCAAAGCAGACACCAATACTCACAGGACAGACGGTGTTCTCAGGAGCCTCCCACCACCAGGCTGATTGGGAAAGACATCCTCTAAGAAAAAATATATATGCCCAACAGCAATGCCTGGTATAGAAACAAAAGCCAAAAGGTGATTTTTCAGTAGTTCTCCTTTACAATTCTCAAATGCTTTACACTAGAGTTTTCAGAAAAACAACATACATTTGTTCTTCCACAGAAAATTTGATGATACAGAAATACAAAACCTAAGGAAGAAAGCTAACAACAGGCAAAAAGCTTAACTTATATTACAGGACATTAATATTGGGGAAAGGTCTTATCATTATTAAAAATACTGATGTTTTGGCTCTATTAGAGTTGATAAAATAGTAATATAAGCTATTTGATTTTAGTAGACTGATGCTATAGTCAGATGATGCATCAGGGCTGATTCCAAGCAATAAAAAGCCAAAACATCAAAAGCTCTTTCCATCCTTATCACAGCACAAAACATGCTACAATGGCTAGAAATCAGAAAAGCCTAAAAATACAAATATAAAATAATAAATATATCAGAAGAACTAACACCAAACATTAATTAGCCCTTGGATTTGGTGATACAGAAATACAAAACCTCAGGAAGAAAGCTAACAACAGGTAAAAAGTTTAACTTATATTATACGGCATTAATATTGGGAAAACATCTTGTCATTATTAAAAATACTGATGGTTTGGCTCTATTAAAGTTGATAAAATAGCAATATAAACTATTTTATTTCAGTAGACTGATGCTATGGTCAGATGATGCATTAGGGCTGATTCCAAGCAATCAAAAGGCAGAATAAAAAACATCAGAAAACAAAAAATATTAGAAGCTCTTTCCATCCTTATCACAGCACAAAACACATTACAATGGCTAGAAATCAGAAAAGCCTAGCAATATAAATATAAAATAATAAATGTATCAGAAGAACTAACACCAAGCATTAGTTAGCCCAAAAATGGGACAAATCTCCATTTTCTGTTTCACGTAAAACACGAGGATGAACAGATCCTCATGAGATTGCTGCCATTGCTCACCCAGGAGATCCACAATGATGGAGTTCCCCAAGAGCAGAGAAAAGCCCATCAATACCCAGGGTAGGAAAGGGGCTTGGAAGATGAGGAGCCCAAAGAAGTTCATGCGGACGTAGGGGTTCCTGCGGCTCCACACGTACACCAGCATGATGGTGAACGCCTGCCCCAGGAACACCAGGTTCACAAACAGCCCAAAAAGCTGCCATGGCTCGTTAAGGAAACTCTTTTGAGGTCAGGAATTCACAGTTTAATTTGTAATCTTGTGTTTTCCACACAACTGGTAAATCCGCTTTCTCAGGTGTAAGGATGTCAAACTACTGGTCATCAAATCCAACAGGTGCAGCAGGATTCGGGGTACCTGCAGCATGAATAATCTCATTAAAGCAGAATTTAATTCTTCACAGACAACCTGAGCATGATCCCACATCTGAACAGCCCCCTGCTAAGTTCATTTCCATGATCAAGCAGAAAAAACCCTGAAAAACCAGCAACAATCCCAGAATATTCAAAACCACACTGACAACTATCGGTACTCCTTGTGCAACAAACTATATTAAGGTAACAGTAAGAACATGGTTTCAGCTCTCCTTCACACTTCTGTATGTTTACTAAAGGAGCTTGGAATTAAACCAGAAAGGATACAGTCATTAAAAGTCCTCCAAAAAGGAACATAAATACAAAATCTGCCGTGCGACCCCGGAAAGAGCCTTCCTCAAGCATGCGGCAGTAGCGGTATCTGAGGCCAAGGTCAGGAAAACTCCAGTGCAAGTTCAGAGAGACACATCCAAGCAGAAAATTATCCACTTCTACATCAGCTTAAAAGTGTTTTGTCAATTTACTGCATCACTTGGCTCTTTCTGGATACTTCAGCACAGAGGGGTGAGCCGGGAGACAAAACAGTTACCTGGAATTTTCTCTTGCACCAGGGTCAGCACCAACCTGAAGGATCAGGCTGGCACAAATTCTTAACACCAAAAAAGTAACTGGCAAAATTCTTGACCATTTAAAAAGGAGACCCTCTTGAAGCCCTTGAAGTTGGCATTGCTGAATTCCCAGGAACTCAACCTCTCCTGTGTGCAGGTACAGCAACATTCCTGCACTCCGGAGCTCTGCTTGCCAAGGGAACCAACACAACTTGGTGAAGGATACAAAAAGATCATGTTAAATAAAAAATTAAAGCCAACTGGTCCAAAGAACAAGTAGTTTGTGATTAACCTCCATATCTGGAAATAAGACAAATGCAAGGACTTTAAACATGACAGCTTATTTTTATTGTCTAAGTAGAGAAATAAGTAACAATGAAACTGAAATCTCCTTTACAGAAAATGAAACTAAGACCTATTTTAAGATATAGTGGTCTGCACTCTGGCTACTGTAGCTTTTAAAAAGTGTATTTTTAATACAAAAAGTACACTGTTTTGAGAAGACAAACACTTAAAAAACTCTACAGCACATTTTAAAACCTCCAGAGCTTCAGAAAACACTTACTTGAAAGTGCTTAAATATTAACTCAGGGTTGAAATACAGCTGGAAGGGCGTGATAAGTTCTAATTGCTGAAAAGGAAGAAAACATTTTGAAAGGATCAATATAACAAAAAAAAAAAAAAAAAAAGAAGAAAAATACACACTCAAAACAGCACAACCCATTCCTGTGTGCCAAAAAGAGCCCAGCAAGTCACATCAGCACTGTGAGTTTTCTGGCAAGTGGGAGCCTCAACACAACAACCCTCAGGCGCTGTTATTATTTACTCGTGCTTTTCACCTCTCCCGGGGCCCGTTCCGGGAGCCCCCTCGCTCAGGGGCTCTCGGGGCTCCACACCCGGCTCGGAGCGCGGGCGGTGCCTGAGGGCTCCCCTTCCACGGCTACCCCGCCCCGCTCCCAGCTCCCGTCACGGCCTCCCTCCCTCCCGCGGCCGCCACTGACCACGGCGGCGGTGGTGAGGACGCAGGCGGTGGTGTAGGCCCGGGTCACGGGCGGCACCTGCAGGTATTCCTGCCGGAACGTCTGGTACGCCATCTTGGCGGCCCCGCCCCGCCCCGCTCGCCTCCGCGCCCGCCCGACGCTCAGCGCTCCTATTGGCTGAACCGCAGCGCCCTCCCTCCGCTCTGCGCTCTCATTGGCCGACTGGTCAACCCGCGGCCGCCGCTCCTCGCTCCTATTGGTCGTCTTGCAGTGCCCGCCTACACCCTTCGCTGTCATTGGCCGAGATGCCGAGCTTGGCCCGCCCACCAAGGGACGGAGCGCTCGGTGATTGGTCGGGAGCGGGTCCTAGCGGGCGCTGATTGGCTGCGGGCGGGGCGCCTTGAGGCGGTGTTTGAGCGAAGCGGGAAAGCAGCAGCGGCGCCGGCGGGTCTGGGAACCGTCCTGGGACAGAGCGGCGCCGGGCCCCGCGAACACCAGCGGGCCCCGCGAACACCAGCGGCAGCAGCGGGCCCGTGCTCAGCCCGCGAACACCAGCGGCAGGAGAGGCCCCGGGCCCCGCGAACACCAGCGGCAGCAGCGGCCCCGCTGGCTCGGGTAACGCCCTGTGAGTCCCACCTTTCCCGGCCGGCCCGGCCCCCGCCGCCATGTCGGTGGATCCCATGACCTACGAGGCGCAGTTCTTCGGGTTCACGCCTCAGACCTGCATGCTGCGCGTTTACATCGCCTTCCAGGACTACCTGTTCGAAATGATGCTGGTGGTGGAGGGCGTGATGCTGAAGAAGCTGGACGGCATTCCCGGCTGCAAAATCAGCCCTTCCAAGATCCGGAAATGCACCGAGAAATTCCTGCTCTTCATGAAGGAGCACTTCGATAAACTGTTCTCTAAAATGGAAGAAGTGCTGCTGCAGCTGGTGCTGAACATCCCCAAGAACGTGCTGCTGCCCGAGGACAAGGTGCAGGAGCAGTATCCCTACAGCGAGGAGGAATTCCAGGCGCTGCAGGATGAGCTGCAGCAGCTGCAGCAGCAGTGCAGGGCAGAGGCGGTCCTGGAGCAGGAGCTGCAGGCAGAGCTGGAGGAGCAGAAGGTTGTCAAGGCCGAGCTGGAGAAGATTTTGCAGTGCTTTGATGGGCTTGAGAACATCTGCAGGGAGCACGGAGCCGGCAACTTCAAGGAAAGTTTTACCTTCCTGACACAGAGCGCTAAGAAATTGCAGGATGTGCTGAAAGAAGTTGAGGAGAAGAGCAAAAAAATGAACCAGCATGATCAGTTAATGTAATGGAAATTCTGAGAAGGCAACAGATGCCATACAGAGAGCTTGCTTAAAATTACAGGGGCTTATCTTCCCCTTACTCCACTCGTCCTGCCAGGATTTGGTCTAAAAGCTGCGGAACTGTGCCAGTTTGCTCCTCCCTAAGGCAGGAAGGGGAGAAAGCCTGTAAAATGTAACTCAGATTGTTAACTTCGTCAGTTTTGGGTCGCACAACCAGCGTTTGAAAATTCTGAATGTTACCTTTGAGCACAATGTAGCACTTGCCTGTTGTATGGTTATAGAAACAAAGCCTCGTTAAGACTTGTAGGAATGTGTAGGTGTGAGGTCAGTGAGGCCACGGGCAAAGGAGCTGCCTGGCCGTGGCTACGGTGCCCTTCTCTGTGTTTGGGAAACCAGCAAGGAGGAAATGCAGGGAGGAGGATGACACCGATGCTGTTGACAAGGTTCTGATGACATCTGTTGGCATCAAACCAAATTTCAGCCCAGTTTCTGGAATTTCAGGGTTCCTCACCGTTCCACCTGTGTTTCTCCACTTGTGTGTCTCTCAGCACAGAGCAGAAGCCACTGGAGGAAATTAGTAATTCCATCACTTTGTCCTACTTCACCTTATGTTGCTTTATATATTTGTTTGGGAGTTTTTTTGTTGCCCAGTGTCCCTTTTCTACTAAACAAAGTTTCAGTTTCTCTTATTACCATTTAATCAGATTTTCCTGTGAAAATGTTATGAATGTTGATAAGCTTTTGTGTCTTTATTAAACTTATTCTCTCTGTACTTAATTCAAAATCCCTGACACTCTGTGCATCTTTCCATGGCAGTTTTTTTATCTCCTTAGTCCTATCATTAAATATCAATATTAATTTCTACTTTAATAGCGTAGAGGTTTAAAAGACATTAACCCTGTAAATAATTTAGAGGTTATTGCAATAAAAAAGTGTATTGAAAACATAAAAGACAGTTTGAAATTCTTTCCTCCCTGGATTGAGAAGATGTGAGAAGTCTCACTTGGCAGCAGAGGGCAGCAGCAGCCCGGCGCAGGGATCTGCTCCACAGGAGTTTGGTCTGGTTTTGCAGCTCAGTGTGACTTTCCTGGACATCAAGAATTACTGAGTTTCCTCGGGTGAATCATTTGTTTTATCCTCAGTAAATAGGAGACATTTTTCCTGGGTGTTCCATGCCCAGAATGACCACACGCGGATTGGCAGAAAGCTGGACCCTACTGAGTTTGTACACCCCAACACTGCATTTTCCTTCAAAAAGGAATTATTCCCATTTTCACAGGTTTCTCCTCTCCCAGACAGAGAGAGACAATTTCAGTGCCAGGCCAGGGTTCCACCCAGCTGGAGTGCTGGGTGAGGGGGATGCTGGGCATGGTGGTTGGACTGGGCTGTGCCTGGCCCACTCCCTGACCCCTGGCATTTTCATGTCCTGCTGTGTCACCAACCAGGGAAATGTGTCCCAAACTAAATCTGGGACTGACCATCCCACCCTCCTGGTGTGGATTTAACCCATGCTGGCCTCAGGCCCTCCTGTGATCGTCCCTTCCCACCTTCTCTCAGAAATGCCATCCTCCCACACACACTGCCAGCACTGCAGTCACCATAATCAAATATTTTACAATAAATTACATCCTGATGCTCCAGAGAGTGGTGCAGGAGCAGTGCCCTCGGGCAGGGAGCTCGTGGAATCACAGAATTCTTTGGGCTGGAAAAGTCCCAGCAGTTCCCCAGCTCTGCCATGGCCACACTCACCTGTCCCGAGTGCCACATGCACAGAGGCTGGACCAATGGCACTGGTGAGGCATTCCCAACTGCAAATCCATGTGTTGGTGGTGTCTCTGGAGATTCAGAGCCTCAAGAGCAGCTTGACAAACCCTGGCTCCATCCCCAGTGGCCTCTCCATCTGTCCTTGTCCCCTGTCCCCAGGCTCCCATTGCTCTCAGGCACATCCACAGTGTCCATGGCCATGGTCCCACTGGTGACAAGGCAGGCACAGACAGGGTAGCACCAGGAGCAGGACCTGGGACTGGCTTGGAAAGGAGGGGCAGAACTTCCAGGGGGATGATTTTAATGCTCATTTTCTCCCAATACTTGCATGGAGCTGGAATATTCAGAGCTCCAGGCTGGGAGTGAGGTACTGCAAAATACCCAATGTAAAAACTGCAACCAGCTGCTGGCAAAACATTTCCAAGAGCATTTTTTCAGGAGAAAGAGCCTTGATGTTAAGCACTTGGTGCAATGAACACTCCAGCAGCAGAGCTGAGGTCTGAGGGAAATAAAGCTGCTGATTTTCCCACCAGGATAATGCCCTCCTGCTCTGGGACATGCAGAAGGAGCCCTGAGGATCCACGGGGCTGAGGATGTCCTGGCAGCTGGATGCTCCATCAGAGAGACAATGGCTTCAAGCCCCTCTACAGTTCCTGGGAATATCAGACTTCCAGCAAAGCTCACCTCTGGGAATAAAAGCATGTCCTGGCTGTGAGGAGGAGGAGTGCAGCTGGAATTGTAGGCCCTGTGCATGGACAGGGGTCAGGGAAAGCAGGGAATGTGCTGGCTCTGTGTCCCAGGGATGCTGGTTTGCCCTGCACACCCCCAGGGGTTCAGTTCTCTGTATAAGGAGAAAACAGAAAATTTAGACTAAGAAATTTTTGGCAGCATTCACAGGCAGTTGGAGCAGTGTAGCCCTCCTTGACTTATACACTGAATTATGGTGTAATTAGCAGCTGTTAATGAACTCACACCTGGCAAAATGCCGGGGGAGGAGGGGGTTACCATATGCCTCCTCATTAAAAGCATTAATTACAGGCAGGAAATGCTGGTGGCAGCCACAAGCTTTAATCACTTCACCTCAAGCTGGTGGTGGGTCAGCTCCTGCTATTGCCATCCCACGGTGGCTCAGGGCTCCCATCCCTGTCCACATCCCACAGCAAGGCTGAAGGGACCAGCACGGCAGGGATAAAGATACTTATTCACTCTAATAATGAAGAAAACCGTGTTGTGGCAAAAAATTGTCTTCCACAGGGATTTTTGCTGGCACAAACTGAGCAAGAGCACCCCAACCCTGTGGGAATTCCAAATGAAAACTAATGGAGATGGACAGAGAGAGAGCCAGGCCCTGTGAGTTATTCCAGCAGCTCTTCCCTAATGTGTTTGCACATCAGACACCATAAAATGGGATGGGAGTGAACACTCCAAGTGCTCACTGGGATTTACAGAGAGCTGCCCCAGTGCTGCCTCCCCTGCACCCCAGCCCTGGCAATAAAATAAATGGGGCAGGGAAAATGGGCATTCAGCTCCCATTAGTGGCTAAACATTGATTTACTCAGGCAAAGAAACTCAGTCAGGGCTTGGCTGCTGGTGGCTCCTGGCTGTGTTTGTGGGACATCCCTGGAAACTGTTAGAAAAGAAGATGGGAAATGATTTTTTCCTACTCAAGGAGAATAAAATGGAAAACCTGGAAATGTCTGGCAACAAAGGAATCACTTTCACATATGTGAGGGGTTTTTCCCCTAATTAAACCATAGGAGAGAGGGATTGTGATTAAAAAGAAAAAACCATGTCCCTCACACAGCTCTTCATGGCTTTGGCTGGCTCCCTGGCTGTTCATCCTGCTGTGCATCCATCTCACCCTGCTGCAGTTGGGTTTGGGTTGGAAGGGACCTTAAAGATCTTCTATTCCCTGCCATGAGCAGAGATACCTTTTACTAGACTAGGTTGTGACAAAATCATTGTAGGAATTTAATTTCAGCTTGAAGAGGAATCAAAAAATAAACAAAACTAGAAAGCAAAACAAATTAGAAAAATAACATTGAGGCAAGATGGAGCCTTTGGAGGCAAATCCTCTGGGTGGATCCTGCCAGGTGGTGATGTCCCAAAACTGAACACTTTGAACCCAATGGTCACAGCTATGACCCCTCTGCTTGGGATCTGTGTCTGTAGCTCTGATTAATCCTGTCCCCTTTCCTGGGCAGCCATGCCTCCCAGGGCTGTCCTACTGGGGATTCCATTACCCCTGATTTCCCCATAGGAGGGAAACCCTCCTGCTGCTGTGTCTGCTTATCCCTCGTAGGCTCTTATTACTCCCACTTACACAATTCAGAATATGAATCCCTCCTGTCACCTTAATTTCTAATAATTAGTATTTGGTGTAACACTGCAGCAGACAGCAGCTCTTAATGAATATTATAATAGGCACTAAATTATAATTTACTGCTCTAGAAATCCATTTTGATGCATAGCCCACTTACAAGAAAATTAGGGGAAGCGGATTTCAAGCCATTTACCTGGCTGGATCCAAGCCCAAACAGTCCCCAGCAAGATTCTAAATGATCATGAGCTCCAGGGGCATTTAGTGGCCTGGGATGTGTCACTGACCATGTCAGGGCTGGGTGTGCCATGGTGGCAGCGATGTGACCTCACCAGGACTCTGCATTCCCAGGGAACCAGCAATTCTGATTTCACTATTTTATTTACTCCCTGACAAAATGCTGGGGTATGAATCCATCTGAAGTGGATGGACAGCATTAATCCAGGAAGAGAGCTTGTGCAGTAAGGAACCCTCAATGTCCCCATCTCCAACCTCAGCCTCTGCCAGTCCTTCTTATGGAGCTGTTTCCCTTCCTTTTGTGGTGTGGTTGCCAGGAATTTATTTATCCATCAATTATCAGGTAGGTTTGGCATTGGCAGCTATTGGGGCCCGTAGTGTGTTTGAGCAGAACACAGAGTCCCAGAGTGGTTTGGGTTGGGAGGGATTTAAAACTCATCTCGTTTCACCCTGCCATGGGCAGGGACGCCTTCCACAATCCCAGGTTGCTCCAAGGCCCATCCAACCAGGCCTTGGACAGGGATAGGACAGCCACAGCTTCTCTGGGACACTAGTGCCAGGGCCTCCCCACCCTCACAGTGAAGACATCAGATCCTAAGCATTGTATAATACAGAAGCAATAAAGGAGAATTTCTTTGGGGTCTTTATTGAGAAATATGAGAAAAGTCTGGTAAAGAATCATGGGGGTCAGAGTGATTTTCACTGCACATGCCAGGCATGTGTGGATGAAATAATTCTATTGCATATCTTGGCCAGAATGAAAGGATGCCTGCTTCTCTGACAATGCGAAGATGTTGTTGGAAACTTTCTGTTTTTCCTGCAGTTTTGGTGACACACAGACTCCAATGCCGTGTTCATGGGCTGCACCCAAAGGCTGCCCTCTTGGGAACAGAGCCAGAGAGCTCCATCTTGATTTACTGCTACAGAAACATAAAACAAATAAAAGAAAATAAAAAAGTAAAAAGGAAAAATAATTAAAAAGGAAAAATAGAACGTGTCTCTGCTTCTCCCTTCTGAAGGGGATTGGGGGGGGAGTCTCCATTCTCCTCTTCCCTGGGGACATCTGGGTGGTCTCCATCCTCAACTGCCCTATGGGGGACCAGGGAACCTTTGTGCACTCTCCCCTGTCAGGTGGTTTGGGGATCTCTATCCCCTGCATTTGTCCTTAATTTTGGCCACAGCATCCTGGGAGCCATGGATAGGGAGCTGGCAGCTCCAGGACACTTGCTGCTGGAACACTTGCCTCTGGGAACATCTTGGCGAGGGCTGGGCTCCCCTTTTTACTTCCAGGCATTTCCTGGCCATCTGCATCCTCAGGGATGAGGAGCTTCTGCAGACAGCTGTGGCTCTGAGGGGGCAGACAGTCCTATCCAAAGGACTTCCTCCACCTCTGGTCCAGCAGCTCTCAAGAAGGCACTGGGAGTGCTGAGATTTCTCACCACAAGTAACCCAATTGTGGAGTTCTTCCTCTTGTCCTGCTCCTCCCCAGCCTACTCCACAGCATAGGCAGGACATGGGGACACCTGCCTTTGCTGCTGCAGGATCATACCCAGCACCACAGCAAGGCTCTTCTATGGTGCACCTACATTTTCCTCAGAGCCATGGAATGGGAATTGGCAGCACCAGGATATTTGCTCCTGAAACACATCCTTCTAGAACTGCTGTACTGCTATGGGCTGGGTTCACTTCTATACTTTCAGTCTTTTCCTGGCCATCTGCATCCTCAGAGATGAGCAGGTCATGCCGAAACCAGTACCTGTGAAGGAGCACACAGTCCTTTCCTAAAGGAAACGTCTACACTCTGCAAGACAAATCTACCTAATTGGAAAAAGACAACAAAAGTTTGACAAAGACTGGAGGGAAGACTCTGATTACCTGTTTTGCAACAGGTTTCTTTACCTGGAGTTGCTAACAAGGACTATACTTGACCACACCAGCCCGCAATGGGTCGGTGGCAGGTTTATTTTTCCGGCCCTCAGTCCCGCGTGGGACTCGGTGACTGGCTGCTGCAGGGGCTCCAGCCAGGCATCAAAGGCGCCCGCCCCGCACCCAAGGGTGGCGCAAGATGTCCTCCAGCTCGGCCCGGTCCACGGGGTGCTTGCCCAAACACCAGCGGATCAGGTGTTGGCACTCTGGGGAGAGAAGGCAGAAAGCGCCGCTCGCTGGCACGAGGCTCCTGCCCGGCCGCTGCCGGCAGTGCCTGCAGAAGCCGGGCCAGGCTGCGAGTGCTCAGAGCTGCCCTTGGCGGGACAGCGGCACGGCAGGACACGGCCGCCTCCTCCAGCCCGGCGTGCCACAGCCGGCCCCTCACGGGCCGCCTGCTGCGGCCGGCCCTCGAGGGCACAGCGAGCTCCCGCCGAGCTGCGGCAGGGCCGGGCCGGGCTGCGCGCCGCCATCTGCCAAAGCCGCCTTCTCGAGGCCCACACCAACCTGGAGAGACCTGCCGCCAGAAGAAGAGCTGCCCCGACACGATGCCATGGTCGTCCTGGAAGGGGAAGCACCCGCAGACCATGACGTAGAGCAGCACGCCCAGGGACCAGACGGTGGCCGGCTCCTCGCGGTAGAAGCCCAGGCAGATCCACTCGGGCGGGCAGTACATGGGTGTTCCTAGGGGAGACAGGCGGCGCTGGCCGGCAGCGGCCGGGCAGGAGCCTCGTGCCAGCGAGCGGCGCTTTCTGCCTTCTCTCCCCAGAGTGCCAACACCTGATCCGCTGGTGTTTGGGCAAGCACCCCGTGGACCGGGCCGAGCTGGAGGACATCTTGCGCCACCCTTGGGTGCGGGGCGGGCGCCTTTGATGCCTGGCTGGAGCCCCTGCAGCAGCCAGTCACCGAGTCCCACGCGGGACTGAGGGCCGGAAAAATAAACCTGCCACCGACCCATTGCGGGCTGTCGCGTCTGGTCCTTGTTAGCAACTCCGGCTAAAGAAACCTCTTGGGAAAAGGGGAAATCAGAGTCTTCCCTCCTGCCTTTGTCAAGGTTTTGATGCCTCTCCTCCCTGTAGATGGTTTTGTGTCTTCAAGCTCAGGCTGTAGTACTGGTTGGAGTGGCTTTAGTAAGATAAGAAATGCAACAGTGAAACAACAGCTGCCCTTTCAAACTGACGGAGCAACTTGGGGTCACCGGAAGTGCCGCAAGGGCCTGTGTGTGCGTTCCGAGGGCCACCGGGTGGCCGGAACAGAGACCTTGCTCCTCTCCAAAGCTGTAGAACAATTAGCAGTGGCAAAATGTCATTTCAGGTTGAGCCCTAACAAAATTCCTCCTCTTTCTTCCTCTGAAACGGGAAGCTGGGCTGGGCCTTTGACCTGCTGGGACTGCAGCGTCGTCAGTCATAGGCATGGAGCCCATGGGAAATGCTGAGGTGCTGGAGGCACTCCCATGGTGTTGGGCTCATTGTACCCCCCCCAAAAAAAATACCACGGTTTGCCCTGAAATGGCGGCTCCTCCTCACCCTGCTGGTCGTTGTGAGGGGACATTGGGCCTTGGCTGGGGGTGGAAATGCTCCCAAAGGGCCTTGAACTCCTGTGGGAAGCGGGCCAGCAAGGAGGTGGCACTGCTCCTTTCAGGGAATTGTGGGGAGAGAGAAGGTCCCCTCTGAGCCTCCCTTTCTCCAGCATGAGAGAAACTGTGCTTGGGATGACCATCTTTGTTTGTATTTACAGAACCTGACAGGCACAGTGAGTGCTTCTGGTGAGGAGGGAGGTGTGTGGGGTGTGCAGCCAACAAATAACGATGGTTAGTAAGGGTTTGGTTGACCAACGGTGTAAAGGCCATTGCCATGGGCCTCGTGGACCTCATGGGCTCAGCGGGCACAGTGCCCGTGGAGATCAAGTCTGCCAGGCCCACCTCCCATTGCTGAAGACCTGAGCACCTGTGATATTTGCAAGGCTATAGTGTAAGTTCATGTTCTTAATGGGCAAAGTGGGGAAAGAGATGGAAGTGTCCTGAAATGTGAGCCAGGATGGATATTTTTACAAAGGAAACATTTCCAGTTTCATTTTCTCCCTCTAGTGTAAGAAGGAAAATCACTTAGAGGTGCTAGTGGAAATAAAAAATTTCCAGGAACTTTGTTTTTGTAGACAAATGTACTCCTCAATGCACAGCCCCACTGTTTTTCCAAGGTTTCCATGGAATGCCGTGTGGAATTTCCTAAAGTAGGAACTACTACGTTATCCTTAGTGTGATGTATTTTTTCTTTCCGATTCAACTGTCTCCAGACTGGAGAATATTGAAGACGTAATTAAATTGACTTTTTTTTTCTCATTTAAGGGATGAAATGCCAGAGCGATGTGAAGGACTGACAGAAGAAGGATATGATGTTTGACAACCAGACAAAGGTTTTGCCGTTTCACTGGGCAGCAAAAAACAACAGACACGAGCTGGTGAAGTGAGCTGGGAGCCACTGTGACAGCAATGTGATCTGCCACTGTCACTTGTCGTGACTTTGTTGCTTGTGTACTTGAAGACAAAGAAATGTGCTGCTTGAGAGGAAAGGGGTGGAATTCAAATTTTAATGCACTTACCTTTGTGAAGATGTCACTGAAATGTAAAGATAGCCGTGTTTCCTTATATGATTTCTTTATAGGAAATCCTTATTTCATTTCACATATAAGTACCCTTTTTGGGGATAGCTGGAGTGGGTCTGGTTTTGTCCTTGACTTTGGCCGGGGCGGGGGTGGGAGGTTCTCCCTTCTCCTCTCTTTTGGGGGGACCGGGGGCTTCCCCGTGCTCATCTGGCCTTTGGAGTTGCCAGCAGGTCTTATCCTCCTCTCCCCTAAGGAGAGAAGGCTCAGGGGTCTCCCCTCGTCGGGTTAACAAACATCAGTCAAAGCCTTCGGTGTGCAGTTAAATTGGATTTCTGCCAATTTTATTTTGCTTCGTCGATGGGGGCGGGGGAAGGAGGGGCGGTGCTCGAGGGGTCTCCGTTCCCCTCGCCCTGGGGGATGCTTGGGAAGGACGTGTCCTCGCCCGTCTCATCCTGCAGGATGATGGGGAGTTTCTCGATCCTCCTTACCTTTGCAAGGCTGGGGGTGGTCTCGGTCCCCATCCGCTTTTGGGGGGACCGTCTGCGCCTGTCCCTCTCAGATATGGGGGAATCTGGCATTGTGTCCATGTCCCTCCGACTCAGGGAGGGCCGGCGTGGGTTCTCTCCCCCCCCTCGATTTAGGGCGCGGTGGTTCCATCGTCCTCCGCTCTGGGGGGCCATTGGGGCCATTCTCTCTGTGCCCCTGCGGTTTGCGGGGGCTCGCCGCTGTCGCCGGCCTCGCAGCCCCCGGCCGTTCTGCGCCCTACTTGGCTTTGACCGGCCGGAGCTGCTCTCCGTCCTTCTTCGATTTTGAGGAGCCGGCATTTTCTCGCTGTCCCTCTTCGATCAGGGGGTGCCGGCACTTTGTCCCTCTCCTGTTTGGGGCGGGGGAGATGGCGGGGCCGGCGCAGGGAGCCGCGAGCGGCCACAAAGGGCGCTCCCACCTCCCTCCCAAGCACGGCGCGCACCCCCCCGTAGCCCGGGCCCGCAGGGTCGCGGCGCTGCGAGGCAGGGGCGGCCCCGAGACTCCGGCGTCGCGGGGCTGAGGGTGCAGAGCTCCGCCAGCCCCGGCCGCCGCTGCAGCGCGCTCACCGAGCCCGGCATTCCCGCCGCACTTTATATAGGCGAATGAAACCCCGCCCCGCTCACCGACAGCCAATAGGGACTCTGTGACGACACAATGGGGGCTGGAGCAATAGTGGAGGCCTCTGTGACGTCTCGGAGATGCAGGGGGCGGGGCCACGACGGCACTCGGCGATGTGATTGGCCGACAGCCGGAGGGCGCTGTGATGGGCAGCCAGGGGGCGGGGCCGGCGCCGGGCCGGGCTTTGGGCGGCTTTAGGCTGCGATCGGGGCTTAGGCCGGGCTTAGAGCCGGGCCTGCCCTTAGGGCTAAAGGGAGCCTTGGGGTTGGAGCCGGGCTCGGCTGGGGACTGCGACTGGGGCAGCTGCCGTAGGAAATGCACTTACAGTCAGGGTCATCTCTGTGGAATTTATTGTCATTTTCTCATCGGTTCTACAGTACAAAAGCATGCAAAAAATAGCCTCTCTCTTCATGGTACATATTTACAGTGCAACAGCCCCGTGCTGTCACAGTACTGAGTGCATTTACATCATGCTGGAATCGTAGCAGAGCACATACAGGGGCAGAGGTTCAGCTTCAAGTGCAACAAGAGGCAGAAATATCAACAGAACAGGCCTAGAAATCAGAAAGAGCAGCAAAATTACAGCACAGAGGATCTGCATTGTACCCTCAAGGGTTGCAATTCATGTTTTCTTGCATTTACATAATTTTTTGGGAGCACTTTGATGGCTTGTGGGTACTGACGGAGGGTCTGGGCTCTGCCAGCAGTAGCTCTGAGCGAACATGGCTTTTCTCCAGGAAGGGAAGGAGCAGGGCAGGCACTGATGAGCTGCTTTCCTTCCCTCATCCCACGGAAGGCTGCATTCACAGCAACAGGGTCATGTGCGTTAATTCAGCCTGGGAGGGACTCGAGCCGAGCGTGGACTTGTGCAGAAGGATCTGGGCCAGAAAGGAATGCCCTGCACTGCCCTGCTCCCCTACAAACCAGCAGAGAGGTTTGGCACCTCATCCCAGCTCCATTTCCACACCAACCCTCCACTCCCTGCTCTCCGGTCTCCCTGCTGCACCCCAGAGGTGCTTGGGCTCTCAGTGGCATCCCCAGCACAGCCCTCCTGCCTTGGGGAATCCACTGGGATCCCTGTCCCTGGGGGAGCCTGGGCCTCTCAGGGGCTGGGACAAAGCTCTTGGGGTTTTGGGCAAGATGGGAGGGAAAGCACTGAGCTGGGGAGAGCAGACAAGCTCCCAGCCACACACCACAGATGGAGAAACTCCCCCATGGCAGCTCTGCCGAGGGCTTCAGGGCACAGTTGTGCTGAAGGAACACGAAATTTCTCCCAGCAGCTCCTCCTTGCAAGTCTGGCAATAAATAAGGAATGAAAGTGCACCGTGGGAGTTGTTTTATGGAGCCTCTGTTTGTTTTGCATGGAGCAGCTACACTGTTCCTTGTCGGGATCCCTCTGGTTGGAGCCCTACACAAATCAGCAGCCCTGATGCTGCAAACCTCATCTGCCTGCAAGAGTGACATTGGCAGCAGCACATTCCTGCCCAAAGGGTTAAAGACATGGCCTGTGCATTCCCCAGGGCAGGACAGAAGGGACCTGACCAGGATTTTTACTTACCACTGCCCCCAGAACCAAAGGCCAAGAGCCATTAATTGAGTGAGACAAATCCACCTCCTGGAGATCAGAGATATGTTCTGTTCCCCCAGACGAGAAATTTCTTTCAAGAAAATCATCCTCAGCCTGGAAGAGTCTGGAAAACTTGACCAGATGCAATGGTGATGGGGGAAAGAGGAGCCCTCCTGGTGATTCCCAGCCCAGCTAACCCAGGCCAGAGCATCCCAGTGCTCCAGGAACAGCAGAGGGGAGGATTTGGAGGGGAAAAACTCAGAGCATGAGCGCCACACCTGCTCTGCAGAGCCACACTGAACCCCATCCCCTCCATCACAGAGAGGAGCAGACAAATATTTACCCATCCAGCTGAAGAGAATGATTTTCCTCAAGAGCTGAAAGCGCTGCCTTGCCTGGGATGTTTCTTCTCAAATAAATCCCCTCTCTTCAGCCTCTTCCTTTCTTCAGAGCAGAACCAGTTGCCCTGAGCTGCTCTGACATGCACATAAACAAGCAAGGATTTCATTGCAGCTGTGGAATAGAGCCTGGTTTTGCCTATCTGAGCGTTTCTCCTGCTGCCAGGGCGCATTTTTCAACTCATTTCATGCAGGTTTTCAGGCTGCTGTTTGTGACACCATAGGGGTGGGTTTTTAGGGGTATAAAGGAAAGCCTGTTGGCAGATTTTGCTGAAGAAACAAGGTGTGACACGAGCTCAGAGCTCGAGGGGGTGGTTCTTAGACCTGTGGGAACAGCTCCAGAAGGATTTCTTTTAGCTGAAAGGGCAAATATTTCAAAGTAGATTTTGAAATAATAATAAAAAACATCCATTCCTCTCCAAAACTGAAGTGATGATTTAGGTACCACTGAAGGAACATCATGTGGAGCTCATTTGTATCATTTGTTTGGTTGCTTAATTAAGGCTGAGAACAGCCTTGGGCATCACTAAAATAACCCCAACTGCCTGGGTTAGCAAATGATTCTTGCCACAGATTAAAAATACAATAACTAACCCCATGTTTGCATCCTTAGAGCTCTTTGAGCACAACCCAGGACTTAGACTTCAGAAGTCCCACAGGGATGGGGATTACCAGAAGTCCCTTTCTGCCTGGGGCAGGGCACGTTCCTGAGATGTGTCTTTGCTCCAAGGTCACTCCCTGGCCCTGTCTTGGGGAAAGTTTTTTCCACAAACTGGAGGACAGATCAGTTTGTATGCACAGACTGTCCCTTCCACAGGCAGTGGTTCCACCTGGACAATCTTTCCCATTTGCAGAATCCCCTGCAGCCCTGAAATTCTGCATGAAATGAGATGAAAAAGCTCTCAGACTTTTCACTCCCTACCTCTGGGTACCTAAATCTTCATTACAAAGCAGCAAGTCCCATGTCCCAGGCTGGGGGAAAGGATCAGGGCATCCTCCTGGTGCTCAGGCTCCTCAGGGGATGCTGAGCTCCCAGCTGGTGCAGACACCAAAAACCAGGCAGGATTTAGCACCTGGAAGCAGCAGTGCAGAGCTCAGCCCCACAGCAGTAACACCTTTACAGGATCCAACAGCAGCTTTCAGCATTAGAGGTCTCCATTCAACAGAGAAGCTGCAATGTTCTTTCCCATTTCGCCAATATTTACAAGGAAGAGCCCAGGCTGGGGATAGACAGAAGGCACCAGCAGCAAAGCCCAGCTAGAAAATGTTGGGAACCATCAAATGAGATTGCAGCAAACAGAACAGGAGCACCAGGATACACCAATCACTACCAACAACCCTCATACATGTGTTCCCCTGCACAAAAAATGAGGGAACAAGGTCCCAAGTCCTCAGGATTAACCTAAAACCAGACACTAAGATGATTATGTAGGAACCAAATTTAATCATGCCCTTTCTTTAAGTACTATAAAATAAGATTCCAATCCCACTGGCTTCCCAGGGGCACGTTCAGGCCCCATAAGGCTCAAGGGAAAATAATGACATATATTTTGACAGATGGATGTCACTGGTTTTTACTCTCTGAATGGAAGAGTGAAATTCCTGATTATCCATACAGTCTGTACAGTCAACAGCCACAAAAATGGCTGTATTTGCCTTTTTGTATTTACCTTTTAAAGTGTAATCTCTTACCAGTTGTCAAACTATTGAGATGAAGCTTCTAACCCCAAGTTTAGAAGCAATTTATGGATAAAATAGCAGCATCAGTACATGCATAAAAAACAGAGTCTTAAAACAAAATTAAAATTAAAGCCTTTTAATAAAAAAATTAAAAGATCAAGTTGTGAACTTGTGCTCTGTATCTTCCTAAAAACCCTGCACCAACATTTTCCATCCTAGGAACCTCTCCCGGTTTGGGTCATTTTCATGACATTAAAAAGCATCAGGTACACAAGAGATAAGTGAAGAGATGGAAATGAAATGAAATAAAGCCCAAACCTGCCACTCTTTTCAGCTGGAGGCCATGGTCCGTGGGTGCAGGAGTGGGAGCATTCCCAGCTCTTTGGCAGAGCAGCCCTGGCAGCTGTCCCTGGAGCACCAAGCTGTTCTGTGTGGCAGCATATCCCCATGCTCCAGGGCTCTGTGCCACCCAGGGCTCACTCACACCCAGGGAATCTCCCGTGACTCCTCTGCTCTGCAGCACGGCCTGACTAAAGCCACGGCTGGGGGCAGGACTGACACCGTGCAAAACTCAGGGATCGTCCCTCCCTGTGTCTTTCTTTCTCTTTCTTCCCTTTTTGTATTTACCTTTTTAAGTGTAATCTCTTAGCAGTTGTTGAACTATTGAGATGAAGCTTCTAACCCCAAGTTTAGAAGCAATCTATGGATAAGGGAAAAAGGAAAAGGGAAGAAAGAGAAAGAAAGAAATAGATGGGGAGGGATGACGTTCACTCCAACAGCAGCATCTCATCCTCATTTCACTGATACCCAGAGACATTTTGCCTTCATCTCCACACCAGCAGCACTCCTGATGTACACAAGTGCATTAAATAAAACAGCTGCCCTCCCATACAAAACCAGTATTTTTTCCCCTGATGCTTGATGTAGAGAATGCAACAACACAAGGAGAAAGTCTCTGTGGGGGAAAAGCCCCTTGAGAGGAGCCCAGCCCGGTCGCTCGGGTGA
This sequence comes from Camarhynchus parvulus, assembly GCF_901933205.1. NCBI lineage: Eukaryota > Metazoa > Chordata > Aves > Passeriformes > Thraupidae > Camarhynchus > Camarhynchus parvulus. Next base: position 102,021 of record NC_044589.1, read on the forward strand.
AGCACAAGGCACGCACGGAGGAGCCGCGGGCACCTCGGCCGGGGCTGCCGCCGCTGCCCGGCTCCTCCCGCCGGGCTTGCCCGGCTCCCTCGGCTCCTGCCGGCTCCTGCCGGGCTCTCTCCGTTCCTGCCGTGCCGGGCAGGCCCCGGGCTGGGCCATGAGGGCGCTGAGGGCGGTGAGGGTGAGGGCGGCCGGCCCCAGCAGCAGCCGCGCCCTCAGGCCGCGGGCTCGTCCTCGCACACGTCCGGCAGCTCCGGGTCCCGGGCGGCTTCTCTGCTGCCCTGCGTTCTGCACGGTGTGGGGAGACAGAGACATGGTGGGCACACAGCAAGGCAGGGGGGTTTATATCAACAGCGAGCAGCAATGAACCAGCAACGAACCCCTCAGCAATATCCCAGCACAATATCCCTGCAGGGATGGGCAGCTGGGCCTGGACACCTGCTTGGCCTCTGCTCCCAAAAACTGAGGCACCCCCACCGAGACAGCAGCCACCTAACGGTGGACACCTAAACAGCAGGACACCTAAATCTTTCAGAGAAAGAGAATTTATTGCTCTCTTATCAGAAGAAACGAGCTTCTTCCCACCTCGCTCAGCCCCGGAGATGCCTCAGGCTGAAGAGGAAGAAGTTGACACTGACCAGACAGAATCCTGCGTTTGAATGGGATTTATGCATCATGTATGAGGTGTATGAACATGCAACAGGTTATTGTTTTTAAGGGTTAATCCTCTCTTAACGTGGGTCCTTTTTCGGGCTTATTTTGCCCAGAAAGAGGTACCCAGACTGTCTGTAACTCTTTGTTTTTATTGTCTTGTATTGTCCTAAATCCTAATCGTCCAAATTTTTGTGACTCTAATTATATTACTATTTTTACAACCCTTTTATTACTATTAAACTTTTAAAATCTTAAAAAGAAGCGATTGGCATTTTTCACAGGAGATAAAGACATTGTGGGCACACAGCAAGGCAGGGGGGTTTATATCAACAGGGAGCAGCAGTGAACCAGCAATGAACCCCTCAGCAATATCCCAGCACAATGCCCTGCAGGGATGGGCAGCTCGGCCTGGACACCTGCTTGGCCTCTGCTCCCAAAAACTGAGCTCTCCACTGCAGTAATTACATATTCTCTGAACAGAAAGACGTGGTTCTCCCAGGAAAATCCTGGGAAGCTGTGAGAAAGAGGAAAGAATTCAAACAATTATTATCTCTCTTTCTGTAACAACTGTTTATAGATATGGGTTCTCCAGAGTGTGCTATTCATAGTTCACCAGTAGTGTGAGAGAAGATTCCTAAAGGCCAATCAAGTCTTAGGTCCACCATTGTTTCTATAAAAATTTCTAATTTCTATATTTGTAATAATAAACTGTCCTTTTCATGCCTTCTGCTGATGGAGTCTCTGTATCACCTCTGGCTGTCCCTGATACCCCTTGGGTGATACTCCACTTCCCTGAATGCCCTTCTCCACAAGGAGGTATCTGGTTCTAGGGGAAAGTCTTGCAGACCACCAGCATGGTTTCCAAATTATCTAGTTTGCATTTGGAGAGTTCTGGCTTGCTCTTCTTTAATCTGAATTTTTAAATAAAGATCAGAGGGATGGGTTGATACCACAGCTGCTTCTCCAAAGTGCTGCTGTAAATGGCAGTAAAACTGAATGTTTCTACCAGAACCCAGTTTGTCCTACACAAAAATGGTGTGATTTTGCTTTCTGTGAGTCTGCCTGGTCCCCAAAACAGCAGTCCCCAAAACCTGAGAGCAGCAGCCCTAGAATCTCAGCCAAGGTCACTTCCTTGCACTGTACATACACCACAATAACTTCAGCCTTTTTCTCCTACCCCTAACTTTTGATGTTTTCTCATGCAGAAGGCTTGAGCTGTACTGCACTCCAGGGCACCCTTGAGGAGCAGCACCTCCACCCAGCCCAGCCACCCCCAGACAGCATGACACTGTCACTGGATGGAGGAAAGGGGACACCTCCAGGTGCCACCCACAGCAGAAACTGATCACAGGCAGGTGACTTCACCTAAAACACCCATTTCTCCATCGTAAAGATATCCACAACACAAAGGAGGTGACCATCTCCAAGCATTGTGTCTCCCAGGTGTGTCCAGCCTTGCTCACACCAGTCTGGCTGTACCACAGAATCATGGAACGGTTTGGGTTGGAAGGAGACCTTGAAGATCCCCTTGTTCCACCCCCTGCCATGGGCAGGACACCTTCCACTGTCCCAGGTTGCTCCAAGCCCCATCCAGCCTGGCCTTGGGCACTGCCAGGGATCCAGGGGCAGCCACAGCCTCCCTGTGCCAGGGCCTTCTGTAGAACCTGCATGGACAAGCCAGCTTGGCAGTGGAGTGTCAGTGCCTGGAGCACACAGTGTTTGGGGGCTCTGGGGGTATTTCCCGGCTAGGAACAACACAAAGTACACTAAGAGCTAACCCAATTTTTGAAGAAACCAGAAATGATCAAAAATCATGTTCTCTTCTCCCTCCACTTCAACAGAAACCTGACCTTGAACTCATGGACCATTTCCCTGCAGGAAAGGCTGAGGAACAGCCTTGCCTTCAGTGCCTGTCATCCCCCTCTTCAAATGACTGATCACCTCATTTAGCAGCAGAGGCTCTGCACAGCCCAGCTCCCTGTCTGGCACATCCTGCTGCTGTCAGGGCTGTCTTCAGGGCTGTCCCAGCACTCTGAGCAGCCTCTGCCTCTCCAAACACCTCCATGGCAGGCTGAGAGGACCCTCAGGATGGCAAACACCAGCCAAAAAGCAGCAGAGATGCAGTACCAGAGCTCCATGTCTGCACAGGAGCCAGGCTCCTGTGGGAGGCCTGAGGCTGGATGGGAATCTCCAGTAAATAACTCTTGGTGAGAAACAAGCCTCTGTTTCTCCTGTGTTTTGTAAGCCACAGGGGAGCAGAGCCTGGTTTGTGCAGTAACCCAGGGGAGTGCATGGCTGTGGGGGGATCACAGCCACTGGGGAGTCACATGAGTTTTGTGTCCCACAAGGAGTGAGCCTCCCCACACTGCCCTCCCAAACACAGGAGCAGGGCACAGGGAGGGCGTGGGACAACCTACACAGCACAAACACACACCCCTGGATTCCCCCAGGAGTTCCCATTCAGTGCAGGCTGCTCAAGTCCCTTCCTCCCTATGGAAATGCAGCAGCAGGAGGCAGTGGCACCACGTCAGTCCCCATCTACCTCTGCCTGCCTTCTCCTGGCTATTTTTGGAAAATCTCTGCAAGTCCTTCCTCACTCAGAGCAGGTGACATCCTGGCTCTGGTCCATCCCTGTGTCTCAGAGCCATGAACCAGGCCAGAAAGAGTCTCCTGAGTGCTGGAGCTGCTCCCAAAGGTATTTAGAGATGTGTGGTTGTTTCCCAGTCTCTCAGCCCAGATCTTCCAGCCTGGCTGGAGGCTGTGTCCTGCCTGACCACTGGATCCTAGGACTTCCCACTGAGGTGTCTGTAAGCAGCTCATCATGGTTTGCATTAATGTTATTTTGTTATTTAACAGAATTAACTGGACCAACACTTCCTGGAAGGGTCTGTGCAAGTGGCTGGACAAGTGACAAGGTTTTGATGAAGTCCTGGCTGAAGTGGTCACTTGGAGCAACCAATTTTTGTCTGCCAGAGCCCTCCCAGTGCTGCAGCAGAGGCAGAAGCATGAGGGAGTCGTGGAGCATCTGGAGCAGAGATGGCTCCAGCCTTTTCTTTTGCACAACCACTAAACATTAAACTCAAATTCCAAAGCTCAGCCTTTCCCAAATTCTGCAGCTATTCCCTCTGCAAATGTGGGGCTGAGCACCACTTCCTGCTAAAACCCAACTGTTTTTTCACCCCTCCCTCCCTAAAAGCAGCTGAAATGCCAAAGAATTACAAATAGAAATAATAATAAAAAGCACAGATAAACATTAGTGTCACACACACAGAATGACTGCAGTAAAACTGCTCCTACAGGAAGGAAGGATGGAATCAAATGCTCTGACTACCACACAAATCACACAGGGTGAGGAGGGGACACAGGTTTCTACAGCACCCAGGGGAAACACAGACATGGAATTACCTTAAAGATGGATGCAAATATACAGATGTGTTTAAGAGGAATCTGTCCCTGAGAGCAAAACAATGAGACAAAGGAAGAAAGTGATCATGAAGACAATGGCAGCAGGTGAAGGAGCTTGTATTTCTGTACCTGTCCAGCCTAGAGTGCAGAGTGGAATGGGGATGGAACATCAGCCACATTTACCTAAGGACAGGTGAGGACAGGCACTGGCAGCACTGGTACAAACCCACTCCAGCCCCTAGCACTGCTGAAAGCTCCAGATGGCTCCCAGCACACTGCTGGTGTCCAGCTGTGCTGCCCTGGCACCTCTGGGCTTTTGTGTCCCTTGTGCAATGGGGCAGAGCCCCAGGAGCACTGGGCCCCCAGAGGAAAATCCTGTGCCCCAGCCCTGTGAGGACACCCACGTGCATGTGGGGCATCATTTCCCACAAAACATGCACTTCTCTCTTTGGGAGGAGCTGTTTCTGCTCAGAGACTGGGCCAGCCACTTTTTTAATCTCCTTTTTCCCCTTGGCTTCCTTGTGCCTAACCCACATGGATAATAGGGCCCTAAGGGCAGTGACCTTTTGGGTCTCTTTTTGGGAAGATTGGAAACAGGGTAAGCTTTTAAAACACCAATTGATCCCCCACAGAGGAGCTGACAACCACATTTCGTTAACAGTGTTAGCAGCCATAATGGGAAAGTAAATTGGGTCTGTCAAAACACAGCAATTAATTTGATAGGTAGTACTTGCAATAAATGAGAGCAATAAAATGTGGTGAAGCCAGGGCTGACTCAGTTAGGAGAAATGTGGAGCAGGCCGAAGAAATGCAGCAAACACGGCTACCAGAAATCCAGAATTTAGCTGTGAATGCTGAACTGGGCTTAAAAAATACCCTGGAGCTGGAAAATTAGAAAATATCAGTTGTTTCTGCAGCTACCATTAATGATGGGATTGACCCTGGATATGGTCTGCAGGACCTGTAAGACTCCATGAATCACTGCCTCTCCTGGGAGCTCCTGCAGGAAAGGCAGGATGCAGTGACGCCTGGCCACTGCCCAGCTGACAGGGAGGTGACAGCTGGCAGCTCTCACACCATTCTAGGTGTGCAAAACAGCAACCGCTAAATGGGGCATCATCCTTTTAGTTCCCCTCCACCTGCTGAGTGTGTCTGCACTGAACATCTGCCTTTTAAACTGCTCAGTGCTGATAAACAGAGCAATAAATAACAGCCAGGAGAGGATTCGCTTCTTCCAGGTCTAGAGAGTGCTAAAAAATCTTTCTCCATTAAAATACCAGTCCTCCCAGTATTGACTCCAGAACTGTTTCACATCAGTGGTGTCTTAATCGTGTCCTCCAAAGGCATCAAGGCTGCAACAGCAAAGCTCTGCTGCTACCACAGACATCTGCCCAGAGCATTTCCAGGGACAGAGCCCGGCATGCTGTGGAGGTAATGCAGGGAGAAATTACAAAAAGATGCAGCCACATGATTTAGTTTCCTCCTCTCCAAATCCCAAGGAGTGAGCTTGAAGGACAGCTCCATTTTAAGAGTCATCAATTAGGCATGAAATAGCAGAAAGCTCTGGTAGCAGAGCTCAGCTCACTGCCTGAGGATTTCCTACAGAGTATATCCCCAGAAATGGCACAGATGTAAGATGCTTGAAGCAGCACTGAGTGGGGCTCTGCCAATTTCACATGCAGCCTAATTAAATAGATTGAATGTGAAACTGGAGTATTCTAATTGCTTTCCTTTTTTCTTCCCTACAAACACAACAAGTTATTTCTTACCTACAACCAGAACGAGATGCAACGTTACAAAATCTGATTTATGTCCCTCTAAAGACCCTGCCACTGGGACAAGGGGCTCTGTGCAGGAGAGCTTGGCAATGTGTGGCTCATTTTTCTCTCAGCTCCTCCAGGGCAGCCACATGTCCAGAGCACAGTGATGGCTGCAGGCACTGCTTTTCTGGCAGGTCCCAATTTTGGGGTCCCCTGTCCAGCTACAAGGGTGATGGACATGCAGAAACCCTGCAGAGCCTTCCTACAGCAATATTATCTGCTCCTGCAAGATCCTAAAGCTTTACAGAAATCCAGGCTCACTTGAAACTTATTTTAACACAGCTCTAATCATAACATTGGCACTGTATATCTGTAGCAAGGGTGGTTTTTGCAGGGAACAAGCAATATGAATTAACAAGTGGATGAGCTTGGTGTCTACTCTGTTTGCCCCTGAGGAAATAACACTGTCATCAAGAGATAACTCACTGAACAATGAATATTTCCCATTTAGCTGTGGCTCACTTGAGATTAATGTCATTGGATCCAACACATTTATTTAAATTTGAAGTTATTTTCATTAGATTCAGTCAGTAAAACGTTTTCCAAAGTTTGAAATAATAATAATCCATATGCCTTAAAAGGAGCATCCCTGCTGTGGTGTTTAATATACAACACCATTTGTTGGAGAGGCTTGGCAAGTATCTTTCTTTTAAACAACAGTTTTGAGATGAGTTCTCAAAGCTCCAGTTGTGCATAAAATAATTTAGGATTAAGTCAATTGTTACTGCCAAAAATTGGCACTGATGGCATGAGACTGAGAAATTAAGCACAGGGATTGGTGCAGTGGAGAATTGGCACATTTCTATTGATTTGGGATATTTCTAAGTGCTCACACAGCTGGGCAGAGGCCAGCCCAGCATGGCTGCAGCTCCATCCCTGGTTTGGTTTTGTAAACTAAGGGCACCAGACACAGCAGCACAACACTGGAAATGACACAATGCTTTAAAAAATAAACCTTTCAGTCTGTACAAGGAGCCTGAAAACACACAGGACCAGAATGAGCTGAGACAGGGAAGGATGCTGGGTTTCAATGAGCTGAAACAAATCTGACTAGTAACTTTAAAAAGGAGACAAAAGTGGAGGCTTACAGCTCATCTTGAAAGCCTAAGAATATTTTATAAAGGACAAGACATTGATAACGTGGCTGCTCAGAAGTTTCACAGCTACCTGAGATCAAATGAGCTTTGTTCTTTCTGAGCAGATACTAAAGCACCCAGCTCCAGGCAGGAACCAGCATCAAGGGTCAAGGGGTTTTCCCACCACCTGGATGAGTTTTCAACCACCTCAAATAAAGGCAGAAGGGAACAGGTCTCTTTTGGAAACAGGCCCAAGGTTACCACCCTGAAATATCAGTTCAGGCAGGGTTTGAAAAGAAATTCTGCCTTGCTCCAAGTCACCTGTCTGGTACAGAAAGAAGAATAAAATACATTTTTCTTCAAATTTCGTAAATGTTTCTCCATTTCAGAGCAATGCAGTGACCAGCAATGATAGTGAAGATATGGGTAGGGACATGTGTCCAATTAGCAATAACTAATTTGGAATGCATTGAGTGAAGAGAAGCAAATCAGGGCAAATCCCTTGTGCTAAGAGCTGTGACTGCCATGCTCCAGATGTGTCCCACAGCAGCACTCATGAGCAGGGTGTTTAAATGCCAAACTGGGCTCTGGCCATGGACACCATGACAAAGTCTTCATTAAGTCTCCAACACTCAGCTGGGGACACAGAAAATTATCATCCTTAATTGAGCTGAGCCCTGAAATCCCCACACACCTGTGAGAGACAGAGAGAGACTCCTCTAATTGTGTTATCAATGGTGCAGTGAGGCTCAGCACACCCCCATGGGAGTCTGCTGGGAATGGGACTGGGATTCTGGGTGCAAAAGAATCATTTTGGGACAACAGAGCTTTGTTGTCAGCCACAGCCTTATGGATCCTGTGGGGTGAGAGCTTTATTTATATAAAAATAATTGTCCCAGATCAGACCACTGGTCCAGCTGTTATTTACTGGACTGATGGCCCAGAATCCTGGCTCTAAAAGGAATCAGTGACAAAAATGAGGGAGAAAGAGTAAGAACCAAGTAAAGGACAGAGGAATTCTCTCCCCATCCCTGTACACACCATCCTGGTTAAAAACTGCTGCTGAATCTGTTAGTCATCAAGATCTCTACTCTCTTTTTAATCCCAATATAGTAATTTATACCCAACCTCCAAAGTATCCCCTTGCAATGTGTTCCACTATTTCATTAACTGGCAGAAAACTGTGTGAAAAAACACTGTATGTGTTCTGAAGTGAAAAAGCAATTTTAAAGCGTTCTCTTTTGTCTGACCATGATGTCTCTGCCCAGACTTGGGCCCCAGACCCCAGGTCAAATCCCATAATCTCATTTTGAGTTAAAAAACCTACATAAACTGCTCATTTGGTACCATTTCTGTGGTCCGTAGAAAGGAGAGAAGAATTAAACCCTCCAATATATATCCAAACTAGACTCTAATTCAATTTATTTTACTTCACCAGTCTCCTAGGGATCTTTGATCACAGCATTATAAACTAACAGGTGAAAAAACAGACCCAAGTTTACCACCTTCCATATGTTTAGGCCAAACCCATCTTACAGAGAGAGCTGCATCTATAAAAGAGTTTTTAGGCTGCAGTCTAAAAACGGATTTATTTTATATATATATAATATATATAAATATATATATTAAAAATATTATATATATATATAAATAAAGACTTAGTCTGAGAGGACTTGGGGTAGATTTTATCTCCAGTGTTCGATGCAGAAGGGAGTTTTGTCTTTAAATGCTACAGAAAAGATTTGCAAAGTGCTTCCCCCACCCTCCCTCCCCACGGGCCCTGGCCGTGCTGCAGAGGCAGGCATGGCTGTGGGTACCTACATCAGCAGGTTCCCTGGAGCAGACATGGATCTCTCCTCCCTCCTCGTCTGGACCTCAAAGGGGTTCCCAAAGGAGCGTTTCCTCAGCATGGCCTTCACCAGGATCTTTGAGGAACGGAACAGAGCAGTGAGAACAGCAGGACTGGCTCCTGGAAGCCAGTTCAAAGGAGGAACAACAGCTTCTTTAATAATTCAGCTGACATTTTACAGCAAAGAGCACAAGGCAAAGCTGCTTGAGAGAGCCAGGCTGCTGCAGCAGTCAGGCACAAGAAGTTCACACCGGGTCAAATGGCTGAGATTTCATGCCAGGAACACGCATGTCCTGTTGCAGACATATTTTATGGAAAAATCTTTTCATGAGGATCTTTTCTCTTGAGAAGCTGAGAGGCCTCAGAAACGAAATGTAAATAATAATTATCTGCTGCTGTGGAATGCAACAGGTGCATCTTTGATTAGCCTCATGTGGTTGTTTTTAATTAATAGCTAATCACAGTCCAGCTGTCTCAGACTTTCTAGTCAGTTACAAGATTTTCCTATCATTTCTATTCTATTCCTTTCTTTGCTAGCGTTCTGATGAAATCTTTTCTTCTATTCTTTTAGTATAATTTTTGTATATAATTTTCTTTTAATATAATATATATAATAAAATAATAAATCAGCCTTCTGAAACATGGAGTCAAGATTCTCATCTCTCCCCTCATCCTGGGACCCCTGTGAACACCACCACAATGTCCCCTCTCCAAACCTCCCCCAGCAGCTGAAGGCTGGAGCGCAGCTCAGAGGCTGTGCTGTGTTTCACACCTACCACAGCTGGCAGGCTGGGGATGGTCTTCACAGAGTTCTTGACCTCCTCCTCGGTGACCTCCACCATGGAGCAGTGCTCCTCCTCCAGCGGCAGCGGCTCCGCGCCGCCCCGGCTCAGCCAGGGGTGCACCTGCAGGGACACACAGCTCTGGGCTGCCACAGAAATGGGGCACAGGCCTCTCTGCTGGCAGCACTGCTCCATCTCCCACTGCCTGAGGTGGTTTTTAACCAGCTCCCTTGGAAGTGGCTGCAGTCTGGCTCAGTGCTGTCACACCTGCTGCCACCCACCAGCACCATGGCATCCCCTGAATCAAGTTTGAAACACTTTGACAACCTGAGTTATCTGGAGAATTTTTATTTTTTGTCTTGCATGCAGCAGAGCAAAGCCCCCTTTTCTTGCTGCCTCTCATGGGGTGGTTTCTTGGCTGGGAGCAGGAAGAAAGCCCTGTCTGAGGGCACGGGCTGAGCACAGAGCCCAGCCTGACACATCCTCTGTCAGCATCCAAATCCCCAGGGACACCAGCCAGGGACAAGGGCCAGCACTCAGCTCTGCTCTTCTACCCACCCACAGGGTCCCACAGTGTGCCTGTAAGAGCTGTCAAGTGAAACCCATAAATACAGCTCCAAACCTGCTGTCAAGTGAAATCCCATAAACACACCTCCAAACCTGCCTTTGGCCTCCTGGGCATGGAGGGAAGGGATGTCACATTTTTTTTTTCCTGAAGCTCAGCCTTTCTAGTGTCAGCTTTGGTGGCAATACTGGTGTTGGTCTGGGACAAAGCAAAGCAGGGCTTGCCCTGTAGAGCATGCTGATGGATCTCTATGGAAATTTTGAGATCCTCCAGCAGGTCTAAAGCCTTGGTGAGGGGTGACAGGAGGACAGCAAGCCCACACAAACCCAGAATGAAACCACAACCTGTGAAGCATTGTGCTCTGCCAGGCCTGTTCATTGTTTCCATTATTAAACATCCCCCAAATAATGGTGATAGAAATAAATGTGCTCCCTTGAGGCCACTGGCCACACAAGGACCAGAGGAGGAACACACATCCAGTCCCTGGAATGCACATCCAACACTGCCAGCCCAGGCTCTGCAGCTTGCAACTCCCCTGACAATGCTGATTCTCCCAGGGATTCACTGAGATCAGCCAGCTTTTGAGTAATTTTCATTTAAATAAGCAAACAAGAAAGCTTTTGTCAATATTCCCCAAGCAAGAAGCAGTGATGGAGCTGTGGCTGCAAAATGAGTGCTCTCCTTCTCCAAGGGAGGGTGCTAGAGACAGCTCCCAAAACAAACACTGGGGACAGCTCTGCCTCATTAGAAGGTACCAAAGGACATAAAGTCAGCTGAGACTAAAAGCTCTAATATCAAGGCCCACCTTACCTTTATTTCAGGGACTGTTATCCTGGTTTCTGGATTTTTATCCAGCATGCGCAGGATCAGCTCCTTGAGCTCGTCACTTATCTGTGCCCTGAGTGAAGAAAACAGCAGCACACAGTTAACCAGGGAGCTGTAAATGCAGCAATGCACAGTTCTTACTGCAGTTACCTGGTAGAGAATCTGCTCTGCTCAGGAGGTATTTTCTCTGCAAAGCTGGCTTGGAAAAAGGAAGGCACCACAGTCACTGCTGCAGGGCTTGGTTATCCTGTCTTGGTTATCTTGCCTTGGTTATCTTGTCTTGGTTATCCTGTCCTGCCCCCTAACACAGCAGCACATGCCCAAAATGCAGGATGAGGGACAGGTGAAGGGGTCTAAGGACATTCTTGAAGACAGGGAATTTCTGAGGGGAGATTTGGAACAACAGAGTGCTCCTGATAGCAGAACTGGAGTTGAACTCTGTGAATCAAGAGGGGCACAGCTTGATTTGCTGAACCTGCATCATGAGCAACTGTGTGCTGGATAAAACACCCCCATCTGACATTTGAGTTCCCAGCTAAGCTTCCAGGTTGTGTTGTTTCCAGAACACAGATTGCAGGCAGCCTGTAACTCAGTATCCCCTAACCTGCAAAGCTCAACCTTGGGCTAACAACAGGAGGGAATGAACAAATGAAAATAAGAGTAATACATCAAAATTTTTAACACTATTTCCAAGATCTAAACGTGAGAGCACCTGAACCCAGAAGCCACTCCCTTGACATGGAGCCCTTGGTCCTGCAGCCCAAAGGCTGCAATGACGCCTGTGGTTAATGATGCAGGAAATGCCTTTAAAATGCACTAGATCTGAATGATCAAAGTGCTGCTGCAGTAAAATGCCAGCATGTGACTGAATTGCATTAGGCAGTTGAAAGTCTGTGTCACAAATGACTCCTGAAGAATTGTGTTTCTTCATGGAGATGGAACTTAGCAGCACAAAATGTCACTCCCCAGGAAGGCTGGATTTGAGACTGAAAACAAGAGTGAGCACCAGGTGCTGTGCCCACCTGCTCTGCAGAGAAGGGAAAAAACTATCACAAACCAAAATGCAAACCACATCACAGCAAGGGATGTTTCAGTCTGATGAAAACAGAGCTGCTGTTTAATAATTCATGAATATTTTATTGGGACTTTGGCTGTGAGATCTTTACAAACAGCCACAAGGAAATGCTGCTTGTTCAGAGGCAAAAAGGGGGTTCAGTTTGAAGTCTAAACACTTAGAGTTGCATCAAGGCTCTGCTGTACACAGGCAGCAGAGCCCAGACAAGGGGAAGAACAGGATGAGTCCTCAGAGACTCAGGTGACAATTTCAGTTGGAATAGAAAGAACAGTGCTGCTCTTGAGATGAGCTCCAGAGGAGCAGCCACGGGCAGTGACAATGCATTTAGCAGCTCAGAATGAATAGATTTAGCAGCTCAGAATGAACAGATTCCTTCCAGACACCACAATGATACAGGTGAGATGGTATTTAAAAAAAAAACAACTTAAAAACAGTTCTGTGCCAAAGTGTCAGCAGCTTTACTTGAAATAAATGGAATATAAAATCAGTTAACATTTCTGGGCACCAGATTGATTTCTACACAACACAGGATTAAAGTCATAGGGAAAAGGATCCCCAGGTGTCAGGTGGGTTATGGCCAGGTAACAGATCACATCAGTCTCTGCTTTCCCTCTCTCCAGCCTGCAGCACAGGGTGAACTCTGTGCCTGGTGGCATATTTCCTTTGAAAAGGCTGCACTGTGTGGGATTTCTCACAGCCCGTAAGAGCTCTCAGGAAGATGCCAAGCACAGAGCTCAGTATCCATTCAGGAGGATTGCCAGCACCCACATCACTTTACAGGGTTCCTGCAGGTCAGGGAACATTGACCTGGGCTTCACCAGGAGAGACTTGGCAGAGCTGCTGGCTCTGCTGCCACATGTTTGAAGAGAAACTTCAGCTTTGCTTTTTAGTCACGCCAGGATCCTCAGGGGGTGAGCTAAGCCCATTTGCCTCCTGTCCTGCCAAGGACTCAGTGACATGAATGAGAACTCCGGTGCCATAAATATTTATCCTGGTGTCTCTAAGGGAAGGGACAGGATGGTGACACTGGTACAGTCAGATCCATCTGTCCTAAAGGTTGTCAGGAAACAGGCAATGAGTTTCCATGGGCTCTCTGCAAACAGGAATGTGTCTTTTGTAGCCATGGTGAAATAAATTGAAACCAAAATACTCCTCACTATAGAGAGGTGCTAATTCTGTGGGAGGTCAGGGTGGATCCACTCCAGTGAATTCCATGTCTCTGTGGCTGCCTCTAACAAATAGATGTGGTTTGGACAGCTGTCAACACCTAGTAACCCTCAGCTCCTCCAACAACCTAATCAGGGGTGCAGCTTTTTTTAGACTGGGAGAACAGGTCACTGAGGAATCCACATAAATCATGCAGCCCAATTATGGCTGAAGGAAATGCCTGAATGAAGGAACAGATCTCAGCACAAGCCAGTTAGCCCATTAAATGTTAATAACTTACTGCAGAGGCAGATGGGAATAGTCACTTGCAAGCTGACTGCTAACCCAAATACAAGGTGGCTGCGGGAGGGGTGGGAGTTTTGGCAGCCCTGAGCAAGGGAGAAAACTGCCAGGGGAACATAAACAGGTTTGGGGTTTTTTTTGGCTGCAGTGCTGTCAAGACAAAGTCCTGTTCCAACTGCAGGTGGGGGGACACAGCAGTGGAGCATGAGCAGCCTTTGTGCTCCTAAAGCCTCAACTCAGTCACCTGGGCCTGCCAGAGTTGCTGTTATCCACCCTGGGGTCTGTGTGTGCCCTAAAAGGGGGCTGAGCCCAGAGTCCTGGGCAGAGGGGCTGAGCTGCCTGCAGGGGCTGTGGCTCCTGTCAGTGCAGGGTAATTAATGCAGCCCAGGTGTCTAAAAGGGGGCACCCTGAGTGTCCATCCCTTTCTGTGGGATCAGAAGAAGTCTGGGACTGCCAAGGTAGAGGCCCAGCCCTTTACTATAATGTGAAAATCCAGTGAGCATCTCATAGAAGTCTTGCCTTGCCACAGATGTTGGATACATGCACATCCCACAGGCTGCCTCACAACGTCCCTCCCTGCCTCTCCAATACCACATGTGCCTCTCATTGGAGTTTTAATTTGTGCTTCTCCAAATCAAGTAATTTTATCTGTAAATTGTTATTGGAATGAGCAATTAGGTCAAGAATTCTTTGCCTGACTACTGTGTGGATTTGGGAGGGAAAACAAAAGAGTCCAGCTCTGGCTAATTCATCTGTCAGGAACCAGGGGAAACAAATCCTTCACCAGCAGAAGTCACCAAAGGCCTGAAGCTGGAGGAGATGCTGAGGGTGGCCAACACTTGAAGCTGCAGGAATGGTGACCATGGAGCACCATGAGTGGTGACCATCACTGAGCACACAGCGAGTGTCACCCTCCTGCCACTCTGCCCACAAGCACCTACAGCTCAGTACTGCACCTGCACTGCTCAGCGCAGTTAAGTGGTATAAAATCACTTATCATTTCTGGGCACTAGACTGATTTCTGCACAACACAGGATTAAAGTCATAGGGAAAAGGATCAGTGGCCTTGGGGTGTCCCCTGAGTGGCCTTGGCTTGTCCCCTGCCCTGCTGAGGACACACTGTGACCAGCCCTGCACTGTGCCCCACGGGGGTTTCCTTCCCTGACCAAAGCAGGGGGGAGCAGACCCTCAATAGATCATAGGTGAGTTAATTCCTGGTTTTTTCATAACTGCCAGGTTTTTTCCTCTCTGCCAGTGCAGAAGACAAAGCCATGTGTTGCTGGGGTGTGCTGAGGAGGGGGATTTGCTGAGCTGTGGTTGCACATCTCAGGCCAAGCATCCTTCCATCAGCCAGCTCCCCTGGCTCCAGGGAAGGCCACAGGAGGGGGATGTGTTTACTCAGACCAAGACCAAGGTTCATCACCACATTGCTTTTGAAAATGGGTACATTAAATCATTCTGGTGGCTGCTGCACAGGGACAGAAAAACCCCAACCAAACCATCCAGCATCTCCAGGGTCAGCAGGTGGGGCAGAACTTCCAAGATCCTGGAACCCCTTCACTTGCAAAGAGCCATTTCCTTTAGTCCCTGTCTGCACAACAAGGCCAGAGGAAGAGCAGGAGCGCTTTGAACACCTCAACAGCAGCACAAAACCCACGTGAAGGACCCAGGAGAACAAAGAGCACCTCACCCATGTCCATCCCCCCTTGGTGACCACTGTGCCACACAGAGAATAATGCTGCAAACTGAACTTTATTTTACAGCAGCTGAGCAAAGTTTACTCACTCTTCTGGGAACTCCACAGGCTTGGTCTTGATCCTATTATGAAGACCCAGGATATATTCATCTATAAAAGGGCACTGTAAAACAAACAAAGAGATTTTCCTGTTGTCCAAGATCCTGGCATCACTCAGGCATTTGTCATTCATGTAACACCAAGTACAACCTCTGCACTCCCTGGGTTTTACACAGAGATGGAAATAAATTAAATCTCCACACACACAATAAATGGATTCATTCCTTATTAAAAAAATAAACTCAGAAGAACAGCAGAGGCATCTGGGGAATACATAACTGGACTGGAATCCCTCCTTCATCCAGCCTGCCAGGTGACCATGAACTGCCTCTGTCACCTCCCCTGGCCACTTCTGACCCAGAGCTGGGTGCCTGGTGCCTGTGGTGGCATCTGCAGGGCTCAGGGCTTCAGAGGCTGCTCACACCTCCTGTTCTGCTCATCCTGGGACAGCAGGGGTGGGACATGGGGCTTCTGGCCACAGGGGAGGGAAAGGCCAGGATAGGATGTGGGGTGAGCAGAAGGCAGCACTGAGGAGCTGCCTCTGCCAAACTGGATCCCCAGCAGCCCCAGCTCAGCTTTGGCAGCCAGAGCTTTCTGTAATCTGGTTCCCAAAGTGCTGCAGCAGTTTGGGATCAATCCTGTGCCTCCATCCAGGCTCTGGTTCATCTCTAAATGCAGGAAATGTGGATAAACCCCCCACAAACTGCTGGTGCTGCTGCTGCTCTGGGTTTGCAGCTCTGCACTCAGGGCCCAGTGCTGGGAATGATCCTTTCCACAGATCACAGCCTCAGCCCCTTCTGGTCTGCAGGGGGTTTTGGAGCTTACAGAAGGTAGGTCTTTGTCTCTAATATTTGCCTTTATCTGGAAAGGAATGAGTCAAAAGGCAGGCAGTGCAGGGCTCCAGCACTGAAAGGCAGCTTACCTTCCCATACACAAAGCAGTACAGGGTGATTCCCATGGCCCACACATCCAGGGCCTGAAAGAGAGCATGAACAGAGGGTAAAGGAGAGGCAACACAGCTGATCTGAGCAAGCTGGATTTTCCCAGCAATTCAGAAAACACTCTTTGTATGGATTTAACATTTCTGTGTCCCTTTGAAGTCAGGCTCCTAAGGGCAGCACTTGCACACCTGAGGAGTGAGGGCTGTGCTGGGCCAGGCACTGCTCCCTTGCCCTGCTGTGAGCAGCAAGCAGCCCCTTCTTACAGGAAATTGCACCATTCAGGCCTGAACTTCAACAGTTTTCCAGACAAAAAAAAAAATCCCTATTAGGCCTTATCCCTCTGTCTGCATCAGCACCCTTGGCAGTGTCTGCCACTTCCAGGAAATCAAGGTATGGCCTTGGTGCCCAGCAGCCCACTGTGCCTCCTGATTATTTTGGGAGGGAATCAAAGGCTTCCTGCTTTCCCTTGGGGCAGGGAGAGGGCTCTGGCATGGCTCCTGCCCAGCAGGGATCCCCAGCAAAGTGTCTGCCCACTGCACAGGACAACCAACGTGAGCTCTGGCTGGATAGAGAGAATTAGAGCTTCAGTTTTACTGAATGTCAGCCCAAATTTGTACCACAGCCAGCATGCAGGTGTGGCACTGCCTCTGTGCCCTGCTGGGGTCCCGGAGCCCCCATGAGCACACACCTACCTTGCCACTGAAACTTTTGCCAGTCTGTGAGATGGCCTCTGGGGCCATGAAGGCTGGAGTCCCTGCTGTGCTGGAGAGCTGGGCATCATTCCCTTCAAACTGATTGCTGACACCAAAATCAGCAATTTTCACGTGGCCATCATCTCCTAAGAGCAAGTTGGAAGGCTTGATGTCCCTGTGGATGATCTTCTGGTAGTGCACTGAAAAACAGCCAAAAAACAGGAGCAGAATTGGCCGTGGCAGCCAGCACACCCTGGGGAAACCTTCCCAGGAGGGGGAAAATGAAGGTGCAAGCTCAGGCACCACACTCCCAGCTGCTGTGGAGATGGAACACAATGGTTCCTACAGCCATTCCTTTTTGGTGCCTCACTGGGACACAGTTGTCAGAAATACATCCAGGAGTTGTGCAAAGAAAAGCCACAAACTCAGGGACAGCTCAGCCAGAGGGAACAACCAATGCTGCTGGGGAAGGAGAACTCTCAAATCCTGCAGATTTGCTTGGCCTCATCACACCAGCTGATGGGCTGGGCCACCTGCTGTATTGAAGGTTTATGGGACCCAAATGAAGAGGTTCACTTTGAGTTTATTTCTTTTGAAACTGCAGTGCTGTGAAGCTCATCAAAAGGGGCAGAACCACCTGAAACAGGTGACAAACAGCTGAGCGCCAGGTTCAGCCAACAGCTCAGAAATCAGTGGGCATTTCCAGCTGAAAAGGTGGAATAATGGAGCTCCAAGCTTGGAGCAAGCACCAGCACCCCAAAGAGGCACTTTTCATTTACTTAAAGTGCTCAAATGGAGCCCACAAATAGAGAAACAACCTCACCTAGCTTTGCATCACCCCAAAGCCCACCGTGGCCCATCAGCCCAGCCATTCCCACCACTCCTGCAGCCAGAGCTGTGGCCAGACCTGGCCCTTCATTCCATGGATCCCCAGCTCTGTCCCACTCCATGAGGGCAGCAGCTGAAGTGTTTGTACATCCAACATGAAACAAACCCTTGCAGAGAGCCTGGAGGCTGAGATGCACTGAAAACAACAACAAAACCACCTCTCTTGTGCAATATTGCAGTTGAAAGACATTTCCAGGCCACTGAGTGAAGCAGGGAGTTGTAGGGAGGTAGCTGATTTCTCAGGAACTCAGAGAACTTGAAAAATAAAAAAAACCCCACCAACCTTCAGAACATGAAATGACCCCAAAAGCAGAACTGTAGAAAACCCAAGAGACTTTACTGAAGGAGGAGGAGGAAATCCTCTAATCCTGCTCTCCCCAAAGGACCAGGACCCCCTGGCCTCCCTCCTCCCCTGGCTCCAACCATTGTTTTCACATTTCTTTCTTTCCAACAGAGCATGTTTGTTTTTGTACCTCCATGAGCACTTTTCATATCTCCTAGGAAATACATGTTGGGTGGAGGAAAATGCTGCTCTAACCCTTTCCTGCTTTACAAACCTGACCTGCACAGGGCCACAAAGGCAGCCTGCCCTGTGGGGCATCCCAGTTTATGCTTTGGGACCAAGAATGAACAAACTCCATTTAACTTTCTGCTCTTTTCAAACCAACTTCCCAGCAGGCCATGCTAGGGCAGGGGAGGTCACACTTGCAGGTGTTTTTTCTGCAAAGCTCTCTCCTCAGTTTAAAGCACTTCTGGGGGATGCACTCCTTGGCACATTAAAAAGCTGCTCTGGAGATCCAGCAGACAGAAACTTGCTGGAGAGCACCAGCACTTACATCTTCTTCCAGATGTGCACCAACTGCATGGCCAGGCTGTGATGGGAGGCAGTTAATGATAACAGCCAGGATAAACACCCAGACACTGCAACAACAGCAATTAGGAGGAAACATCTGCTCAGCAGCAGAGCTGGTGGCAAGCTGTCATTTCATGATGGTAATATAGAGAGAGCAAATAAGGGTGAGGGGGGAGTGAGGTTTTCCTTCAAGAGATGATGAGCTGCCTTTCAGGCAGGTGTCTGCTGTCATGCCTGATACCACAGGGCTAGGAATCCCAAAGCCCCTAAAAAATACCTCAAACAAATATGGAAAATATGAGTACATCCCTGGAGCTTGCCAGAATGTGAAAATTTAAATGTGAAAATTAAGGCAAACAAGTACTCCAGGCTTTTTATTATTTCTTCCTTATAGGAAAGTAAAAAACCACAAACAAAATAAAACCACAAAGCATTTTCTCTCTCATATAACTGTGTGTTTTGTAGAATTCATTCTCTGCCTGTGCACCATCTAATGAAAGCTGAGGGACACTGTGGGCAGTTTTCCAGGTCTGGACACTGCTGACTGCTGGGCAGAGAAACAAAGAACAGAGAAATTAGAAACACATCCCCTGCAAAAACCAAAGCCATCAAACAATGGCTCACATGGCCAATGAATATTGGAGTTTCCAGGTGAGAACATCACAGTTCTGACAGGCTGACCTTGGGTGCTCACAGGAGAGACTCAGCACAAGTTCCTGCAGGGCTGAGGAGCCCAGGAGTGAGCCTGGCCTCTGGAATGTCACATCCCAGGTGCTTTTAAACATCTAAAATAATACCAGACAGGGATGGGAAGGGGACAGATGCAGAGGGGAGGTGACTGGGAGCACTGTCCCACCCACACACTGTGTGACAGCCACCAAAGCCTCCTGCCAGCTGGCTGAAAGATTTCTGCTGTCTGCAAATCCCCTTTTCCATCCAGCCTTGTGCAGAGCAAACAGCCATCCATGAAGGGGGAAGGACAGCAGACTGAGCAGCAGCTGGTGTAAATGAGCATCACAGCCACAAAAACTGAAAGAGCAAGTGCTCACATCTGCCAAGAAATGATTTGGTGTGGAGCTGCTAACCTGATGAAGGAAACCTGAAATCCCTGTTCTGTCTGAAGAAATGTAACTTGAAGTCCCAGCCTGCCAGTTCCTGTGGGTATCCTCCCCTGCACAGCTTCCCAAAATTGGCTTTGGGCTTCAAAATGCACAGGCTTATCCTCTGCTGTGCTGTGCCTTGCCACTGGGACAGCTCAGCACAATGCAGAGTAAAATTACCCCCAAAATGGTTCCCAAGTCTGCCTGCAGGCAATAGCCAAAAGCTGGATTGTTTGGGAGCTGCAGGACTGCTCACCTGCAGGACACCAACACACCTGAGCCTGGAAAAACTGCCCAAGCCACCAACTTCTGCTGCCAGTGCAGGTCTCTTGTGGATAGACACACACTGCAGGGAGAAAGGCAGGGAGCAGTTCATTCAGCAGGACTGGCCAAGGCTGACACAAATCAGTGCCCCAGGAGCCCAGGGACAGAGCTGCCCTGGGGGACAGGTGCTGGTTAAACCAGCAGGATCTGCATCTCCAGCAGAGCACACAGAGGAAAGGAGGGTGTTATCCCAGCAGAACTCCAGAGGGAGAGCTGAGCATCTTGGACATCAAAGCCTGCCACTAATGGCACCTTCCAGCCTGTTAGTGACTGTACAGAAGGGACAAGGACCCACCCCAAGGGGAGCAGGGGACAGCCACAGCCAAACACAATCACCAGCATAAATTAACTCTCTCATTTCACCACCCTGAAGCATTTGGGAGCAAGATTCATCCTCTGTAGGTTTAAGAGCAGCAGGTACGAAAGGCACTCTCATTTGGATTAGTTCACTGAAGCCAGAACCAGAGGTCCCAGAAACAAAACACTTGTCCTGTCCTTGGAATGAAGGACACATTGTGACACAAAGAGAAGCAGGGAGAGAGCATCAGGCTCATTTATTCAACATGCAAATAAAACCCCTAAATGTGCTTTAAACAAACATAACCAAAATAATGATCTGTATTGCTGCACTTAAATGTGCTCCATGAGGGTCTGGGGATTATTCTTCTTTTAGACCAACTCATGGCCTTCCTTTAGCTCCCTTCATGGGCAACTGGGACTGTGGTTGTGACAACCTGATCAGAGAGAGAAAACCAGATAAACTTTCCCAGGAATTGTTCTGGGGAGTTTGAGAAGACTGAGACAAAGAATTACAAACAATCTTGCAGCTGGTGTTTTAAACAGTTGTTTCTCATAAGGTGTTTACCAAAGGGGGGTTCCTAATTAACCAGTGGGTAACAGGTGTTATTAAGAACCAATCAGGTTCTGGGTGAACAATGTTGGTTATCAACATCAGGAGATTGTAATAAAGCTTTTTATGCCTTCTCAAACTCCCCAGAACTATTCCTGGGAAAGTTTATCCGGCTTTCTCTCTCTGACCAGGCTGTCACAACCACACTGGGACCCCTAAGCTGAATCTATGCCTTTGAGAGAACTTCCAGCTACTCTGTGTCCTGCTCTAAGTGCAAGGCTCTGGGGTTTTTGCTTGCTGCAGCACAGAAAGAGTCCCAAAGCAGGCAGAGACTGCCCCCAGAGCCAGCCCAGCCAGGGGGATGTGGCTGCTGGGTGCAGGAAGCCTTGGGAAGGACCATCCCAGGGGTGCTGCCCTTCAGGTCATGCACAAGGCCACACCAACAGCTGAAACCACTCATTCCCATGCAAATGCACTTTCCTGCACCCCTCCCCTGGTTAAAATCGATGCTGAGCTGCCCAGACAGAGCATTTAAATTTTTACATTCTGCCACGTTGCTGAAGCTGCTTTGGCAAACTGACAAAATGTCTCCATGCGTTGCTTTCACCTGGAAAGGGTTTTGCTCTTAAAGCAGGGATCGGCTCACCAGAATGAGCTCCCTGGGCTCCAAACCACCCTGCACTTTCTGTGCTGCCACACCTGTGCAGGGCATGGATTGGTTTTTCTTCGTAATGAAAATGAAACCACCTAGAGATATCACAGAGCCCTCAGGACAAAGTCTGATTCTGCAGCCCTCTGTTAAATTTGGTTTTATTAGACCCATCCTTCATGGCAGTGGAAAGGTAACACTATTTCAGGCCTATTTGCATCTGGATAACAATCCCATGGATTCCTAGAGCATCATCCAGGAAAAGATGTCAAATGTGTTAGAAATCCTTATTTATTAATCCTCACAGCCACCCCCATGAACAGCAGACAGGGCAGGTGAGTGCCTGTGCGCTACATTTTACACAACTTGTGTCAGAAAGCCTGACCAGGGATAGCTGAAGTTGGATTTAGTCAGGACCCAGAGCTCCAGGGTGCTCAGAAACAAGGAAATGATGCCTAAAAGTCTGGTCTGTCTCCTGAACTTGGGCATGGAGCACTATTGCCTAAAACCAGCCTGCTGAAGGCTCGTGCTGTGGGGATACAGCCTCAGAGGAGGATTCAGAGCTCTCAGGGTGTGAGCAATCCTTGGGAAAGGACCATCCTTCCCACGTCCCTCCTGATTTCAGACAGAGCTCTAGCAGGCATGCTGCACCTACAAAACCCTGTACTTGGGTGTTCAATGAAAAAAAAATGCCTAAAATTAAAGGTCTTCCTGAAAATCTGACTTTTTAGGGCTTTTCTCTTTTTTTGTTGTTTCTTCACTACCTTGTGTTTGAACAGAGCTGGCAACAGCAGCCAGCTGTGGTGCAGGAGATGGGGCTGGAGAAAAGGGAGGATTTTGGGGAAGTTCTCTGCTGCTGGGCCAGCTGGTTCCTCTCTGTACACTCCTATCTGGGTCTCCACAGCTCTGCCATTGCCCCTCTACTCCTTAGGAAAGCCCTGCTGAGCACATCATTCCTTTCTGCTCAGTCCTAGGTGGGACAACACAGGCATTTCACAAACATTCCTCACTCCAGACCCCACAGGCTATTCCAGGACTTTCCCTTTCACTCAGAGGCAAATGCCTGGGAACTGTCTGCCAACAAATCCACCAGGAGGGACTGAAGGCTCAGAGGGAGCACAGATAGAAGTGGTAAAGAGGTCTTGCTCCTTAGTCCTCTTAGAAAAGGTGCTTTTCACTGCATTCCCCTCTGGAAACCTTGGAGATCCAGCAGGTTAACACAAACTTGCTAAAAAGCTCCTTTAGCAATGATAGATATAAAACTTAGCAATGCACTGACACATCCTGCTGTTTACTGAGGCCAGTGCTGAATTCTGCTTGATTAAATGCAGAATCCCATTCCCACTCAAGGACAAAAGCAATCCATATGGTGCTGCTACTGCAGAGCCTGCTTAATATTGCTCTCACATTGGCCCTGTAGCAAAGAAATGATTTAACATCCTCCCAAGGAAGCTGCTGCAGGAACTCAGAGAACTTGAAACTGCTGCACCACCACCCAGAGCTCAGAACAGAAGGCTGCTCATCCCCAGGGCTGTGCTGGGGAAGGGCTGGAGGGGACAGGGGGGACAAGGGGAACAGCCCATCCCATGCCCAGCTCCCTGCAGGGGCAGGGCAGGATCCCAGCTCTGGTGTTGTCACCCCTCTCCACTGTTTTGCTGCTCTCTTGCTGCACCCATTAAGCCTCTGCCACTTGGATAAAGTTGCTGAAGCCCAAAGTTTTGCAGCCTCAGCACCACCCAGCCCTTTGGAAGAGCTCAGCTTCCCCCTGTGCTCCGTCTCAGCTGAGCCCCTGCTCCTGGCAGAGGTTCCGTGGATGCTGCCAGCAGGAACCAACAAGGACAGGTGACCCTGGCAAAGGGTCCCTGTGCACCTGTCCCCCAGCCCAGCTGAGCACAGCCCTGTCACTTGTCACCAGCCCCAGGGGAGTGCAGAGCTCCCTGCACCCCCCCAGTGCCCCAGGGGCGCAGGGCACAGCAGGTACCAAACAACCTGTGCCAGGCCTGTTCTAACCCTGAGCAGCCACAGAACTGCATCAAACAACAAAAATCAAACTGCCTGATCTTAAGAGGCTCCAGCAGATCTCTCTGATCTCCTCCACCAGCTAATTACTCTCACTCTTGTACAGTCCTTATCGATCGGCATCAGCAACACTTGCTGCTCATGAAAGGCTTTTTTGTTTGGTTGTTATCAGCTAAGGAGAGCTTGTCTGCATGTGATAAAACACAAGCCAGCCTCTCTGCTCCTGGTGGTGTCGTTTATAACACTCAGAACCTTGCAGCTGTAGTCTCACCTCAACCTGCTCTGTTTGAGGAGCTCCAAACTTGTACAGGACAGAGGCAGGAGCAGAGAAGAGGCAGATCCCCATTTCCCACATGGGAGCAAGCAGCTTGCTGGCAATCACAGAGAGCCTGCAGCAGCTCCATCACACTCATATCAGCTCTGCTGGCCCACACCAGCCTGGGGAACTCACCTCTGCCAAGAGCCAAACCAGACCAAACCATCTACAGCCTTAGGGCACCCACCCTGCACTAGATACTCTTCAGAAGACACAGCCCTGTGTTGGCTCATTTGCTTAAATTTCCTTTAAGATAATGGAAATTATATATTGATAACCAAGTTTCTTATCTCAGAAAAGCCAGTTTTGAAAAGCCAGAGCATTGTTCAGGCTGCAGGCTCAGCATGCAGGGCCCTGGGTCACTGCAGCTCTCACTGCAGAGAGCTGCTGCTGGAAAGGGAATTTCCCAATGGCTTTAACTGCATGTCATTACCCTCCCTTCAACCCCACAGCTCAGAGGAGACAAGCCTTCCCCTGCAAAGGGGAGAGCAAAACTGCCCCCACCTTAGACACAGTCACAGGAGGAGAACAGCAGCTTTTACAGAGAATGCAGGAAATGAAGTTTTTTCTCCTTCAACCAGGCTGACAGAAAGTGTTTTAGCTTCTCGTGACTGGAATACTGAGCTGGCAGCTCCAGAGCAGCAGGGACAGTCACTGTGCTTCATCTGCACTGGGCAAGTCAGCAGGGTTTTCCCCTGGGCCACACTGTGTGTGCTCTGCACTGTCTGCTCCTGGCCAGTGTCACTGCCAGCTCCTGCCTGCAAAGCCCCTTTGTCTGCTTATTCTTGTTCCTTACTCAGGAAGCAATGAAACTTCTTAATGAAGATGCTTACTAAATGAAGATTCTCACATCCCAGCCCTAAAATCAAACTGGGATACCTACCTGGCATATCCCTCATGCCTGCTGATGAAGCATGGTGACCATTTCCTATCAACAAATCCACTAACAGGGAGTGAAACCCCAGAGGAGTCACAGATAGAAGTGGTAAAGGGGTCTTGCTCCTTAGTCCTTTTAGAAAAGGTGCTTTTCACTGCATTCCCCTCTAGAAACCTTGGAGATCCAGCAGGTGAACACAAACTTGCTGAAGCTCATTTAGAAATGATACATATAAAGCATTTCTACTGAGTATCTCTATGAAAGCAAAGTTTGCTTTACTAGAAGGGAGACTGAAGCTTAAATAACCCCAGCCAAGCACTACTAGAGGGGAGTTACAAGTGGAAAGGGGCTGGCAATTGCACGTCCCCTAATTGACAGAAATGCTTAAGCACGTGCTTTAGTTAATGACACAAATAATCCAAACTTTCCCAGCAAACTTGCCCATCCTAAGTGGTGTTGTCACTTCTCTGCACTGTTTTGCTGCTCTCTTGCTGCACCCATTAAGCCTCTGCCACTTGGATAAGTTGCTGAAGCCCAAAGTTTTGCAGCCTCAGCACCACCCAGCCCTTTGGAAGAGCTCAGCTTCCCCCTGTGCTCCATCTCAGCTGAGCCCCTGCTCCTAGCAGAGGTGCTGTGCCACTTGAGCACTCTGGAATTGCCACTCTGCTGGCACTTACACAGAGGCCAGACTGCCCCCCAGCTCCTGAGGGGGTGAGCAGGGCCAGCAGCACTGGGGAAGTCTTGAAAATGGGAGCAAAATCACTTTCCTGTGAAAGTCCCACTTAACCAGGAGTGACACTTTGATGTTCCTGAACAACTCCTGCACTCCACACGCCCCTGAGCCAGGCCTGGGACAGGGACACTAAACCAGAATCAGTGACACCACCGTGCCTAAACTCCAAATGTATTCCCAGCCCTGCAGGGCCAGAGGAAGGGAGACAACCATGGGCAGCTCTCCCTGACTCTCAGACCCTGAACAAGGCTGGGACTGTGTTTGTGTCAAATGCATTCCTGGTACTGAACCCAGCCTAAAGCAGGTGACAGCTCTGTGCCACTGTCTGGCTCAGGGAGCTCCTGGCTCTCCCCAGGGCTCTGTCCCAGCCTGCCACCATGCCTAAGCCAGGCTTCCCACCCAGCTCTCAGCACCTGGACCACTGCCTCCCTCCCACAGCCACCCCTCCTGCAGGAGGCCCCACCCCAGGCAAACTCCATTTTTTGGAAAAACCAGTGAGTGCAGTCCCCAGAGACACACAGTGCTCACAGACCACCACCAGTGATTTAAGAGGTCAGCCCACATCTCCCACCACCTTGGCTCCCCTTCCTGCTCACCACTAACACCTCTCAGGCTCCAACAGGAATCCAGGTTGCAACTTCTAACCTGATGAAATCCAACCAACAATGATGCATTTGCTGCTGTGATGACTGGGAGCTTCAAGCAGCTGCAAGGTTATTGAGCCTCCCAAATTGCACAACAATTATGGATGCTTACATTAAAATTACCTTGCAATCTGTGGATTGCCTGGCAACACTTTTCCTTCAGCATGCACAAACAGTGCACTTCTCCTCTTAATTATATAATAATTGCCATGCATTTACCCAGCAGTTCAGAGAGAACACCATTTTTAACTTTCATTTGCTAATAAAATAAGTGGTTACTCAATGGTCCAAAACAAAGCATCCTATTGTTCCTGTTGCTGGGAGTGCTTGGGCATCCTATAATTTATTGTTGAATTTAATTCTCTCTGCTTAACACTACCCACACTTTGCTGGGTTTTTTTCCCTGTGTACTAAACTCAAAGTTTCTTCTGAGCAGTAACTGTTCCTGCAGCAGCATCCAGCACAGCAGAGCTTGACTCTCCCAGCTGAGGCACACAGGCTCTGCTGCAATCTGAATGCTAATGGGAATATAAAAAGCTGCATCTTCGTCCTTCACGCTCTACTCAAAGACAGTCTTGAGATTCCCATTCATATATTAACTTCTACCAACTTTCTGGGGTGACCTGACTAATTTTGGCAGCACCTGGAAGCTTCTGGACTGTCAGACTTGCAAACACAGATTTTATTCCCTGCTGGTTTTAGACAAAAAGTGAGGTGGTGCTGCATTTCAATGAGGAGAGGGACTAGGACCCTCAAACCATGGTTCCTTTCTCTGCCTCAGCAAGGCCCATCATGCTCAGAGCCTTGTTCTCTCTCAGTGGTTGAGAGTGAGTAATTCCTTTTGGTTTAAACTGGCTACCTGATTATTCTGTTTGCCATCCATTAGATATTGTGTTTTTAGAGAGAGAAAAGATTCATTTCCTGTCCAGCACTTCCCTGACACTTAGGATTTTATAAGCCTCTGCCATAGCACCCTTTCCCAAGATAATTTTCCAGTCTTAAGAGCTTTATTCATTTCTCTGTGCCTAAGATATTCCAGGACCATCCTCATCATCCTTCTTGGGCCTCAGTTCTAGGGAGTTCTGCTTCTAAGAGAGGCTGAGCCACCAAGCTGTACATAATATTCAGGATACTTCTTGTCTGTACCTAAGAGCTCTTAGAGATCCAAACAACTGCACAATAACATTTTCTACTTTCTTCTTTCTTTCATTCCACATAATTCCCCAAATCTTGTTAGCCTTGCTGAATGTCACTAAGTAATGGGCTGGCATTTTCAAGAGAACTATCCAGAACAAAGCCTGAGTGAGAAGAGATAATTTAGAGCCCATCACATTTTATGTATTTTCAGTGTTTCCCTCCCTCATGCATTACCCTGCAATCAGAAACATGAATTTTTATCTGCCATTTTATCATGTCAGCACTTGCTACCATGGCATTCTCCTGCCACTCTTCCCAGTCAGTTCTAACACCTATCCTGAATAACTCAGTGCCACCATCAATCTCTTATTGTTCTCTACCCTTCTTCTGGTCATTTAGGAACACACTGAACAACCCAGCCCACATTATGGGTTCCTGTTTAACTGTACTGGTGACTTTTCTCAGTTGTGAAAGCTGTATTCCAGCTTTCTTGATTGTCTAGTTACTAATCCACAAGAGCCCATCCAACCTAAGAGATTTAGGAGCTGCTTTATAAGCTACTGCTAATGGATCTAATCAAAAGCTGTTTGGCAATTGAAACACAAGGTAATAACCTCTCTGCCTCATCCAACAGTCCCCAGGGCTAAGATGCCCCTGCCCAGCTGAGCAGGGGTGTTGGACAATACCCTTTTCTGACCCAAAGATGGGGTAATTGAGACGTGTTTTAAAAACTTTTTATTCTATTTTCAGTCTCATAAGAAGTGTGGGACAATACAGATGTTATAATTCACACTATCACAATTAGAAGCCAACTATTTCTTAATTCCAATACACTCTAAATGTTTCTTGGTCTATCAGCTTTAGCCACACCATGCTGTAAATGCCTTAAAGCCAATGATCTAAAATTACCTCTTGTGGATCCTACTACAATGCATCTTTCATAGTTCTATTTCTCCAAAATATCTAGTTGTGGCATTCACATTCTCTGAAAAAAATCCCTTCACCCAGGATTTTTCTCCTGGGAACCTGAGAGGCCTCGGAGAAAAGGAAAACAATTCTTATCTCATTTGCTTCTCCTGTGTTGTGCTCACGTGGAATGTGTTTGGAGATTGTTTACCCACAGGTGATTGTTCCATTGGATTCTGCTGTGAGTTGTTTTCACTCTCTGGCCAATCAGGGCCAAGCTGTGCTGGGACTCTGGAGAGAGTCACGAGTTTTCATTATTCTCTTTTTAGCATTCAGTATCTTTTCTGTATTCTTTAGTTTAGTATAGTATTCTTTAATATAATATAGTGTAATAAAGTAATAAATTAGCCTTCTGAGCATATAAAGTCAGATGCATCATTCTCTCCCCTCATCAGCAGACCTGCATTTACAATATCTATTCATATTTGTAAGGCCATCCTTTGAAACTTGTTTCTAGCTCCATTTCTCTCTCAACAATACCTGTGCTATTCCCTGGCATTTCTAAGTCAGCATTTCTTATCTCAAGCTTTGCATACAGATGCACACTGTGTGAGCCTCCCGGCAGGCTTGGAGAATTTTCCCTGCACCCATTTCCCCCCAGGGCCGAGGCAGAGGCTCTGCCAGGGCTGGGTACTCACAGTACTCGATGCCCAGGACGATGTCTCGGAAGTAGAGCCGAGCCTGCTCCTCGCTGAAGGGCTGCTCACTGGGCACCTCCATCACAGGCCTGTTGGGGACAGGGACAGCCTCTCAGTGCTCTGCACAAGGCCAGCAACACCCAAACACTGCAGCAGCTTGTTCTCCATCACCATGTGCCAGCACTGAGGCTCCCAGAAGGTGGGTATCCCTGCAGGGTGATTGCTAATTCCACAGAGAAGTTGGAGCACCACTGCCACTGGCAGCTGGAGCAGAAGAGCTGTTCCCAGCCTGCCTGGGCTTCCCAACAGTGGGAGAGTTATTTGGGAGGCAGGGAAGAAGCCAGCTGACAGAAACTGCTCACCCAGACAGTCAGGATTGCAAGTATCAGGAAGCAGGATTAGAATCACAATTTGTTGGCACAGACATTATTGGCTTAATATTGTTTGTGAAACCTAAAATGAATTGACTGGGGGGAAGGAGGGGAATCAACCACCCACCAAAAAAAACCTAGCAAACAAAACAAACGTTCTTTCTGGAGGTGGTGATGCTTTGGTTACTGAGCTTGGCCAGTGATGGGTGGCTTTGCATAGCCCTGAACCAGCATGAGCCACAGAGCCCTCATCACCATCAGGATTAACTGCTGGTGTCTGCACAAAATAAGACAGACACTACTCACTGACAGTCCCAATGGGAGGAGAACAAAGCTGGACCTGGCCTCTGGCTTCCTGCTGAAGCTGCCCATGGCTGTGAGCACCAGCACTGCCATGAGATCCCAGTCAGCAGTGGGGACAGTGCCTGTGGCCATGCTCTGCATGTCCTGCCTGCTGGGCTCAGCCCTGACACAACATCATCGTGCAGCTGGTCTCACTGAGGCAGAGTCTACACACGAACCACTGGCTCAAAGGCCAAATGGGAATATTTTCTGTGCATTGTGCTGAACTGCTTTAAAAGCCTATTTAGCTGCTCAGGGTTCAGCCACCACCAGAGCTCAGCCATTCAGCCCTGAACTGCCAAGGTTACCTGGTCAGCTTCTCCTCTCCTTTCCTCTGAATGCTGCCACTGCTGAGGGAAGCACAGTCTCCTCTACAAGCCCCTCTTCTGCCTGTGCCTGCTGAAAGCTGAGGGCAAAGAGGCTCTAAGAGCCAGTCACAATCTGCTGTTCCCCTGTGGATGAATGGCTGGAGCTAAGAACTGTTGCTTTGTTTTTTTAAGATTTTTTTAAAGTTTTTTGATGTTTACATTTTTGTAATGGAGTTTTCTCATGTACTTTTAATGTAAATAATCATTGGTTTGCATTTCTTTTTAAAAGAAGAAAATAGATTTTTAAAATATTTTAAAATCTATTTTAAAAATAGATTTTATATATATATATTTAAATATCTTTTTATATATTATATATTCTATATGTAATATAACATAATGTAATAATATATAATATATTACATATATTTTATATATATATATATATATAAATATAAATCTATTTTTAAAATATTTTAAAAAATCTTTTTAAAAGAAGAAAAATAGATTTTTCGTTTGACTAGTGGGGCTGGAGAAGTAGCAATTTCATCCTCCAATCCATAGTCAATCCAAAAGTTATACTTGTGAAAGTATAAATATTAGAGTTCAAAAATAAACTATGCTTTTTTTACCTTAGATGTCTCAGCTTCTGCTTGTCGTGAATTTCATGTCCTATTGCAACAAAGGACCTGCACTGGGGGCTAACGCTCCCCTCAGCACCCAGCAGCAAATCCTCCCTGCAGCATTTCCCCCCTCTCCCTGGCTGCCCATTGGATTGATGACCTTCACCTCCCATTCGTGTTTTCCTGCCACTGCCTCCCCTCCCTCTTTTATGCACATTTTTCTGTTGCTGAAACCAGGGAGAAATGTGAGAGCAGGGCTGGCAGAGCCACTAATGGAGTCTAATTGCCTCCTGCCAGAGGCAGCCAGGCTGCACTTGGATGAGGCACAGGTTCCCCAGCCTCAGCTGTTTCCAGGAGCTCCCTCTCCTACAGGTCAGGCACCAGGGAGACTGGGGAGCTTCTTGCCACCAACCCACTGGAGCTGGCAGCTTGTTCATGGGGCTAGAGAGGAAAAACCCCTCTGGGAATCTCCTCCATCCTGGGCACAGAAATCCTGACCTCACTGTGACTGCAGAGCTGCAGAGTCAGTGCAGGTGTAGCAAAGAGCAGTGAGAAACCTCTTACCACCTTATCCCCTCTTTTACTATGGAAAATAAAATCTGCCAACAGCACAGCCTCCCATGAGAGGTTGGTGTTGAGGGCAAAGTGAGGCAGCAGGTGCCAAGTAAACCTTGGTGCAACCACACGCCCCTTGTGTCAGAGGGAACCCAGCAGAATGTTCCTATTCCAACCTTTTCTTCCAGGCACCTGATGAGGAATTGTCATAGAATTTGTTTTCCACATCAGAGTCTGGCAGCAGGACATGTCCTCCCAGCCCATTTCTATTCATCACATCACTCCAGGCTGTAGCAACCTGGAATTTTTGGGTTTTGCCTGCCCTGCAGACAGGGTTTGCCCCACTGGACATATCAAACCTCCACTTCACATGGGAACCTGATGAAGAGCACCAAAATTTTCAACAGAAGGGATCCCAGGAGGGCTACTTACCCTTTCCTCATGAGGTCAAACACTGCAAGAAAAGGAAATAAACCATGAATGAATGAGAAGAGCAGCCTGGGCTTATTTGTTATTCATCACCTACAAACACACATCCATTCCCATACCTTCAAAATCAATTTATCTCCACTCATTTCTCTTCCCTCACCCATGACAAGGACACCAGAGGATGCAAAATGAAAATATTCATCTCTTCAGCACAGACAAATATCCCCCCTCCTGCCAGCTCTGCACAGGGACACAGTGGGTGCTAATTTATCACCCACGGTGCTGCTGCTCTGGGTGTCAGCCCTGCTTGATTTGAGCCCTGTTGTACCTCCAAGGGAGGGTGTTTGGTGTGATATTCCCACTAAACTGCTGATAGCAAAGGAGATGCTGTAAGAACATGCTGCTCCATTTCTGCTGTGTCAATCAGCAGCACAGCTACAGCTTTGCCAGAGCCAAACACTCCCTGGCAGGAGCCACTGAGGAGGATTTGCTGCTGTGAGTTGAGGCTTGCAGAGCACATGAGTTTGTGTGTCTGATTAGGAGGTTGGGGAAAAGTGTTTTTCTGATCCTGCTCTGCAAACAGGAGAAGGATCTGCTTTTACCTAGAGTAGGAGAGCTCTTTCCTCATTAATTATATGGGGATTGCTTGCACCTCCCAGAAAATATGAGCGGATCCCTTTCTCAAAGCACTGGGTCCAGACACAACAGGGCAGCCTGAATTGGCTCACCTTGCCCTCCAGAAGCTGCAGCTTGTGGAACTATTTCATTATTCAGCCTCTCTGTACCTCTGCAGGCTGCTCAGTGCCTGCTGCCATCCCAGCCCAGTGACCCACAGCCAAGTGCTCACAGCAGGGCCTGATCCCAGCAGCCACAGGCAAGGAGCAAACACCTCTTCCTCTACACCTGCTCTGCACTGGGGGCATTTTTGGAAGGAGAAAGGTGCAGTTCTCATCAGCTGGGGCAGCAGCAGGAGGGAGCACACCCACCTGCAGGAGGTTCAGCCCTGAGCAGTGCTGCTCCTTCTGCCAAGGGAGCTGCAGAGGCAGGAGCTGGGTGTGATCTGAGCTTGAGGGGATCCCAGGCAGAGGAACAGGGTGGTGGAACATGGACAACAGGGACACGGCCTCTGCTCATCACTCAGGGACCAGCACAACCTCCAACAGGACCAGGAGACTCCCCACCTGTCCTGCTGCTGTTGCTGCTGTTTCTGGGATGGTTCTCTCACTCCACAGATAGAACCTGGTTTAGTTTTGGGGTTATTTTTCAGCTTTCTACCTCATCTCTCTCCTTTCCTCCATCTCCAGGAGTTCAAGCCTTCAAACAAAGAGCCTCAATCACCCTCCCCACCACGAGTGCCATCACTTTGAGATGCTGCCAGATGTCACTGGGGCTTCAGCCCAGAGGGGAAAGTGGCCTTTCAAAGGCAAATTGCTTCATTTGCTAGGCAGAGTCCTCCTCCAGGCAGCTTCAGAAGTGTCCCATAATTATTTCATGAGGAGCAGTCTTTGAACCTGCTTCATCAGGAAACAGTTTGGGGAAGCAGAGATGTAACAGGGTCAGTCATCCCCTCCTCCAGCCCATCTCAGAGGGCACCTCAGGCCTTCCCAGGCCTGTCCCTCAATGTTTTACCCAAATGGGGGTTAGGGATGGCTGCCACTGTCAGAGTTTGGAGGAGAGGAAGACAAAATGGGTGGAATTGGCTCATCCTCTGCATAAACACCCAGTCAGGCATGGCTCCCCCACCAGAGGTGGGAGTGCTGCTCCCTCAGGAGGTTCTGAGGCTCACCAGGGGTCACAGGGAACACTCCCAGACAAGACTGGAGTGACTCTGGAGTCACTGCCACCATCCACAGCCTACAGAAGTTTCACAAGGAAACCATCCTGCACCCTTCTCTTCCCTCCTGCCTCAGGGGCTGCAATCAGCTGGGACAGAGCAGCTGCCAGGTCTTTTCAGTGTCCCCATGGCAAAGAGGTGTGCACAGCTGTGCTGACACAAGGTTGCCTTACCCTACTGCACGGGGCCTTTCCATCCCAGCTGCATTTACAGGCGTTTAAACTTGGCAGAAAACAAAAAAGTCTGCAGAGGTTGGCACAAGTTTCCTGCAGTATTGACCCCGAGTCCTGGCACGTGGCACTGGCAGCACCAGGCCCAAGCCCAGATGGTTCTGTTAGCTTATGAGACTCACATACCCATGTACAAGTTGTCCTCTGCAGGATCATCAAGGACCTGAGAGAAAAAAGGGGAAAGAGGAAAAAAAAGTGAAAAGCAGCAGGAAAAAAAAAAGAAGATTTTAAAGCAAATAACAGATCCAGTACACTGTGCTGAGCTGCATAACACTGAGAACAATTCAGGCTAATATTTAGTCCTGCAGAGTGGGGTTTTGGAGGACAGTTTTTTTGGAGGGGTTTTGTAGGACAGATTTTCCTGTCTCCAGAAAAATCTGGGCTTCTGCCTGTATTTGGAGAAACAGCCTACCAATAAAGGCACTGCTTGTCCTAAACTGACCTCAGTCAATAATGAAAATGGCACTGGAGCCTTGCACTTGTGCACCTTCCCAGGCTTGTCTGCACACAAGTTTCAGTGATCAAAGCTCACTGCCATTTCTACCAGCACAGTGAGCTGCCTTCTCCTGGGCACCAGCCCAGAGCTCAGGCTGAGAGTGCAGCTTGTCCTACACAGTCAGTAAGACTTTGCTTGGAATCACCAGCCTAAATTTATGAACATCTATATTAAACCAATTCTGGCTGAAGTAGGAACAGTTGAAGAAAAATCCTCTTGTGGCAATACAAACCAGATTTGTTTCAGCATAAATTAGGGTGGAGAAGCAGCTCACCTCTATCAGCTTAACAATATTGATGTGGTCCAGCTTCTTTAGGATGGCTATTTCCTGATAGACTCTGTCCAGGGGTGCCATGGGCTTGGGCTGCTCTCCAGAGGATGCTTTGGACCCTCTGGGAGGAGGCCGACCTGCAAGTGGGACAGCACAGTGAGGAATTCCTCCTTTGGCAGCAGCATGAGCAGCACTGGCCCCTCTGCACACCCCTCCAGCTCTTCTGCAAGATCTCATCATCACCTTGCTCTCATCCCAGAGCTTTGCAGTCTCCCAGCTGGAGCTGAGCTCTCCAAGTCCCACTGAGAGCAGCTGCTCCCAGCTGGGGCATCCTTTCGGGATCTCTGCTGCTCAGTGACCCCAAGAAAAGCTGGAAAGTCTCTTTTCCCAGCCTGGTGCTTGAAGAAGGAGGCAGAGCTCTTCATTTCTCAGTCTCAAGGTTGTTTATCTTATCTTATCTATAACAATTTTTCTCCTGCCCTGCCAAGGTCCATCCAGCAGGACAGTTCCAGGCACTCTGCCTGCCCCAGGGCAGTGTTATGTCTTTATACTAAAAACTACATGCACAATGTTTACAATTCCTTCCCAATACCTATCACCTATGTTAGACAGTGAGCTTCTACTCTAAACCAATCCAAAAGTGCCAACATCACAGCAGAAGATGGAGGCCAAGAAGAAGAAGGAGAAAGGCTGGACACGTCCAGATCCCTCCATCTTGCCCCCTGGATCTCCATTCTAAAAAACCCCAAAATCTACCTTTTCACTCTGTGACAAATTCACTGTCATTCTACTTAAACTGTTGTGGCTTGCAGATCTTCATCTAAGGTTGGTAATTTGCTCCATGGGTCATAATTAAACCCACATAGGCATCCTGGGCTCTGTGCCAGGGTCTCTGAGCCCCCTGGCAGGGGTCTTGGCTGCTCAGGACAGCCAGAGGGATGTGCTGGGTCCTGACAGCATCCCATGGCCCAGCCTGCAGCCAGGTGCTATCCCAGGGTAAGGAAAGGAGGGGAACACCCCGCCTAATTCCAGTGCTTAATTAGGGCTCATAAATGGTGAACATGGAAGAGTCAGCACTTCAAAGAGACTCACAAAAATCAGAGCCAGGCATCTCATTACTGAGTGTGTTGGATTTCCCTGTGGCTGTATGTGCTCCCTCACCACCCCCTTTTAACCAGCTCCATTTTAACATGGGCAGCTGTCACAGGAGGCCACGTTCTGCACCCCTTGCAGGCAAGGTTTCTACAGAGAGATCTGGCTGAGGACAACAGGCAGGCCTCTAAATGTGAGATACCCACGTGGAAATCCATACTGCTTCAACAGCTTCTTTTTGGAGAGGACTTTCATAGCCTGGAGGAAGGAAAAAAAGCAGTGTTAAAGCTGAACAAGAGCCAAAGGGCTGATTGCTGTGACCTGGAGTGTGCTGGGCATCAGGGACTGGCTCAGGGCTGCTCCTCAGCCTAGAGCAGGGTCCTGGTCAGCGCTGGCCACAGCAGACAGACACTGACCCAGGCTTTCCTGAAAGCACTGCTAGCCATCTGTTCCATCCATCTTTCCCCATGAAAAATTTTCAAGTTCATTTTCAAAT
The DNA here is from genome assembly GCF_901933205.1 of Camarhynchus parvulus. Taxonomy (NCBI): domain Eukaryota; kingdom Metazoa; phylum Chordata; class Aves; order Passeriformes; family Thraupidae; genus Camarhynchus; species Camarhynchus parvulus. The sequence continues at coordinate 137,990 of NC_044589.1, forward strand.
GAAAAAAAAATAATTCAAATTCATTTTCAAATGAATTTCAATTTCAAGGAATTTCAGATTCATTCTCAAATGGACAAAGAAAAAGGAGCCCAATTTCTGCATTTGGGGCAGAAGCTTGGGGAAGGAAGTGGGTTCCTCTGGCTGACCCACTGTTTTGGATGATGTTTTGGCCATGCTCCAGCTCAGAGCCACTTCAAGGCTGCTTCATCTCATGTTTGGTCTTGTCAGGGGGTGTAAGAAGGAAACTGAGCCCAGGCAGCTGAGGTGTGGGAAGGGGTCAGGGTATCATGGACACATTTAATTAAAAATCCTTTTGCCAGGATTTTTCTCCTGAGAAGCTGAGAGGCCTCAGAAACAAAATGCAAATATTGGTTATCTGCTGCTGTGGAATGCACCAGGTGCATCTTTGATTGGTCTCATGCGGTTGTTTTTAATTAACGGCCAATCACAGTCCCGCTGTCTCGGACTCTCTGGTCAGTCACAAGATTTTATTATCATTCCATCCTTTTCTATTCCTTGCTAGCCTTCAGATGAAATCCTTTCTTCCATTCCTTTAGTATAGTTTTAGTATATAATTTTCTTTTAATATAATTTATATAATAAAATAATAAATCAGCCTTCTGAAACCTGGAGTCAAGATTCTCATCTCTTCCCTCGTCCTGGGGCCCCTGTGAACACCACCACAGTCAGGGTAATTCCTCCTGCCATGCAGCTGGCATCAGCATAGTGGCAAAAGGCAATCTGAATTTAATAAACAGTCTTTGTGCCTCCATCTGCTCTGTGCATTAATAACCTTTTGGAGGGCCACTCAAACCCCCCAAGTGGCCCAGCAGATGAATATTTAATGAGAAACCAGCTCATGGTACAATTTGCTTAGGAAAACAGCCAGTGCTTCCAGGAGCTGGGATGGTCACTCACTCCCTCCCCTACCTAAGGGTTTATTCCTATTAATACAGCATCCCATATGTAATTCCCACTGGAGTGATTCCTACACAGTCTAACTAACCAAGGAGCCCTGCAGCACACAGTCAAACTCCCAGGAATTTTGCATCAGTACCACAGAGGCAGGGTCTCTGCCCACTGTTACCTGTTCTTAACAGCCATACCAGGAACAGGTCACCAAACCCACTCCAGTGAGCTCCTTCCCAAGCTGTTGTTCCTGGCAATGATGGCACCACATGCCCAAACATCCCCACCTCCCATCAGTGCTCCAGGTTCATGGCTTGCTGAAAGGATTGTTATTTTTGGTACTGATCCAGTGAAATCCTCTGGATTTGCACCCGTGTAATTGAGAAGAGACACTGAGCAGTGTTTCAATCCTGCCTGACAGCTCCAAACCAACTGTTAGAAATGATGGTGTTGAGAGACAGACTCAGAAGTGCTTATCTGTGACTTAGCACAGCTCTGTGTCCAATACAGGCAGCCAAATGACTCATGGTCTGCTGGAACAGGATCCAAGATGTGCACAACCACCTCCAAATACGGCCAGGACCAAGCCTGGAGGACTTCCTACGCTTCCCATTTTATCTCTCCATAATGAAAATTTATGAGAAAAATCAAAGGAATTAGTACATCCATATCTCTTTCAACCACTGCCAACCCAGGAGGAGAACTCTGCTCTTGTTCCAATCCCATCTTGAGTCCTTGCTGCCTTCTGGCAAGGAGCTTCAGAAAAAGGACAAAATAGAAGATGCAATTTGCTGCTGAAAGCTCCTGAGTTTGGGAGCTTGGGGGCTCAGCCTGAGGAACTGAACCATCACCAGCAGCCATGCCCACATCAGGACAGTCCTTCCCAGGAGGGAGCAGGAAGGCACAGAGACGAGCCATAGCTAAGACAGGACTTGCTTTTGGGGGCAGAAATAGAGGGAACAGGAGCTCCTGCTGTCACCCAAACTCCCTGAAGGACACTTGAGGGGCAGTGGGGGGTTACTGCATTGCAGGAGAGTTGACTGCAAAGCACCACTATAGCTGGGAAAGAAGCACCAGGAGATGCTTATACCAGCTTTGGAGCACCAGTATCTGCTACTGCACAGGGTCAGAAGAGAGGACCTGTGCCACTGTGCTGACAAACACCAAAGTTCATCACGCTACAGGCCAGAACCACTTAATTATCACAAGAGCAGAGAGGAGGGCACGTGGCAGTGAAGCCTCACTTTAATTACAGAGAGCTGGCAGGACCAGGCTCCCTCCTGAATGGTGGCTGCTGCACTGGGAGCATCTCAGGGATGCTTCAGCAAACCTCTCCTTCCAGGCTCAGTGCCTGACAGAGCCAAAGACATTTGTACTCACAGGCAGAGCTAATTACCCAGATAATGCCTTTCTGATAAAGAACCAGCTCACAGCCAAGCTGAGGGATTTTCCCTTTGCACAGGCAAGTGTTGCTTCAGTATTCTCAGGAAAAGAGGGAGCCTGGAGATTTCCTCCACACATCCTCCTCCCGAGCATGGACACAGGTCTTGACATCTCCCTTGGAGGAACAGCAGGAAGTGTGTGCTTTTCCCTGATGTATGTTTATTTTCTAAGTTTACTGCTCTCTTCCTATCAACCCTCCAGCTGGAAGCCACAGGGAAGCTGCCTAAGGGAAAGGAGATCCCAGGAGGAATGCCTGTGACACAGCAGCAGGACCACAAGCTGTGGGTAATGACAAGGGCAAAAAGGCCACTGGTTTTGGGAGGGAAGGGTGACAAAATGACTGAGCCAAGTGAACTTATCACCTGTCCTTGGTGATGCTCTCACAGTGCTCAGAATGTCATTTTATTTGCTAAGGGAGAGCCTTGTGCTGCAAGGGCAGAAGGCTGTGCACAGTCCCAACTACAGCTCCCCGGGCAGTGGGATGCTGCTCAAAGGTCCCTACCAACACCTAAATCCTCTGCTAGTGCATGAGGGCACTCTGTGGGAATGCTGAACAGAGCAGAGAGCGTTTCCAGCCCTTCTTCACCTGTCCTGCCTAACAACAACATCCCTGAGACAGAGCAGCTGAGAGGGAAGCTCTGCTGGCAAAGAGGAGTGTTAGAACTGAAAGAAAATCCTAAACCTGACAGGCTTAGCTGCCATGGCCTTAAAATCCTGTCCTGAGCTTTGTCCCACCAGCAGAATTCCATCATCAGGCTGTGCCCCATCCACACTGTGCCACCCCAGCAGGGATGAGTCCTGGAGCTGCCCTGTCCCCAGCTGTCACCCGGGTGAGCCAGCCCCTCAGAGCCCTCAGCTGAACAGCACGAGGTGTTGCACTGAGCCAGAGATCCCTTCCCTGCTCCCCACTGCTCTGGCAGTGCTTCAGCAGCTGTTATGTGAGCCAGAGGATGGGAAATGCAGGAGCTGTGCCTTCCCTTTCCTCCTGGATGGCAACCAAAGTGGGTTCTCCAGGGGCTGGAAAGTTCAAGGCTTGCTGCTGGCCTCCTTCTCAGCTGCAGCCCTTTGTTCAGCCACTCCTTTCAGAAACTTGGGAGGAATTTCTCCCCATCACTGAGACTTGGTAGGAAACAGCTCTCTGTGCAAAGATTGTTAGGCACAAACAGAGGCAGAGAGCACAATCACACAAATCTTGTTTCTTAGGAAACAAGATTTTAAAAAAAGGATGAAAAAAAGAAAAATCCACTGACAACCTAAATGCTGTTGCCTTATTCCAGCAGTAGCATAACAAATGCCCATCATAACCACTTTTCTTTGCAAGCTGATTTAGAGATTGAAAATAGGAGGAAGACATGACCTGAGGCATCAAAGAATCAAATTCCATCAGCACAATGATTCCGATCTAGATCTCTCCTTGGACACATTTGCCTTTGCTTTTTATTTGCTGCTTTTTCACAGAAGTTGGCCTTTGATTTTTCCCTTAGTCACTGTCAAAGCATCTCCTTCAAACTGAGCCACTGAAACCTTTCCAGTGTGAAGGGTTCCTTGGCAGAGCCCCACAGCTGTGACAGCTTCATGAGCCCCAGGGTCCTCTGCTGTGGCAGCCAGCTCTGCTTTCCAGTGGGGTCTCCTCCTTGGAGGCAGCACTGGCTCACAAACCTGGTGCAGAAATTCCACTTTCCATGGCCTAACACATTCCCTGCATCCAGGGATGTGAGCCAGGACACTTCATAGCCCTGCCAGGCACCGTGGTGCTCACAGCAACCAAGGGCAAAGCTCTTAGAAGCACTCTCTCATCTTTAATGGAAGGTAAAAAACCCACAAAGTAAACACAACCCATCTACATTTTTTCCCAAATGTGGTGGTTGAATTTTTTTCTTGAGAGTTTTTCCTAATTCTAGGCCAGATCCAAAACTCATTAAAGCAGCAGCAATCTTTCCTTTGGCTTTGACAGGGGCTCTATTCAGTCCTTGCTCCCTATAAACTCTGCCTTTCTGAAGGGAGTCAGCAAAAGGTCCCACACCTCAGCAAGAATCAGGAGCCACACTCTGAATTATACCCGTAAATAATTTTTTAAATTATTTTTTTACAATTTTGGACCTTGTTATTGCAGCACACTAGCTTAAAGACAATAAAGGCAGCAACACCCTGGCCTCATGCTGAACCTCTGCAAATGAAAATCAGTTATAGAAGCAGAATATCATAGAATGATTTGGGTTGGAAGGGACCTTAAAAATCATCAGTTCCATCTCCCTGCCATGGGCCAGGATCTCTTCCACCAGACCAGAGTGCCCCAAGCCCATCCAACCTGGCCTTGCTCACTAAAGGAAATCACCAAGGGCTGCTTTTCACCACTGAGACAAAAAACACCCTCCAGAGCTAAATCTGGGGGAAAACAAACACACAGGAAAGGCCCTTCCCAACTATTAGAATCCCAATTGCTTCTCTTAACTGCTGGTAAGAGTCATGAGGCAGAGGAGCAGGGATGGGAAGGACAGGCAGGGCAGGATGGAAGCTGTCTCAGCTCTGGGAGAATCCCGGGGTCAGGCACAGCAGGCAGGTGGAGAGCTGAGCAGCCATTAGCCAGTTATGCAATCAGCTCTTTCTCTGCAGCTTTGAAAAGCCTGCCAGCTCCTGAGCTGGATTAATGTCCTGGAAAAGCAGAGGTGTCTCCACCACAGCTTGCCCTACAAAAAACAAGCACAGCTGGCTGGGAGGATGAGGGTGGAGGCCGTGGCTACACTGGGGAGGGGATCAGCTCCCCCTGCCCTGCCAAGAGGGGAACAAGGACAAGGGACACAGAGTTCAGAGAGGCCCATCCCTCCATACACCTCCCAGCATCACCTTCCCAGCCCAGGATCAGCTCAACCCCAAAAGGAGGATGGGGTGAAGCCAAGAGCACATCCCTGCAGGGCTGGCACTAAGGGGGTCTTTGTGCCCTGCCTGCCCCCAGGTGAGGCTCAAACAGCCTCAGGCACAGTGCCCCTCCCGGGCTGCAGCACCTTTAAAGTGTTTGCTTAGATTAGAATCCAAGATTAAGTGGGGATTAAGTGACACACACCAGGCTAACCTGCACACAGGCTTTCACTTTTGGTTTGGATGTGACCAGCTAAATCTACATGCATGGGGTTAATCTGCATCCAGAACAGGCACAGGAGTGCAGCAGGCAGTGCTATCCTACACCCAGCTCTCCTGGCTGAGCTGCAACAGATGCCCTGCCCACCTCTGGGCACCTCAATGGCATTTCCTGAACAAAAAGGCAGTGCCAAAATGTAAGGATTACAATTTTCAAAGGGAAAAATACTTTCAGCTGGAAATAAACATGATTTATGGATTTGATGCATTCCCACTCTGTGCTATTGGTGCTGGCATGCCTGTGTTGGTGGGACAGATGGATCAGGGAAGCCAGGGCTGGCACCATCCACTCTGCAGAACAAACCATCCTGCTGCAGGGCATGGCAGGGAGGGTTTGGAGGGCAGCAGAGAGAAGGAGCCACTGGAAAAAGCTCTGGTGCAGCTGTGAATCAGCTTGGAAAGGATGGCAGATGGAAAGAATTGTGGCTCCTTTCCTTGGCCAGCTCCAGGGCACCTTATCCAGATTTTTGTCTCATCTCTTCCATCCTTCATTTCAAGACATTCCTGCTGCAGTTCCATCCCTGCTGGAAGCCCAGGAAGGCTGAGGAATACCCACAGGCACACAATTCCCACCTGACCACTTCAGCCTGGTGTGTCACTTGTAATAAAGAGTCAGGGAGGAAAAACTATCTGGGGAGCAGTGGGGAATGGGCATGGTTTATGTTCCACAGCACATTCTATTCCCCTTTGTCCCAAGGCAGCACACCAGCCTGCCTGGCTGCTCTGGGGCCCATTTTCATCCCACTCTCACCCAATGCAGTGTGGAGCAGCAGGGCTGTGTTGGCTGAGGTTCAACAGCACTGCAACCCCACAGCTCAGCAGATTCCTGCCCTGGCATCCATCAGAAACTGCTGGAAGCTCTTTCCAGAAGCCTCCAGGCCCAGCCACACATAGCAAGGAAGTTTTGCTTCCTTCCAGCTCCTGCTCTCAGCCTGAACAAAACAAGCCACAGGGCAAGCCCAGGGACATGAGCACAGCTGCAGGCAGATTTCACAGGAATTCCAGCTGGGATGGTTGGGATTCAGCTGCCTCTGAAAGGGGAGGCCCAGAGCAGGAGCCTTTTGGAATGTGAAATTCTCCAACTCTGGCTTTGTTAAACCCCAAGATTTGCCTTCAGTCTTGCACCCTACACCTCAGGCCCTGGCAGTGAGCCTGGTTCAGTGTCCCCCAGGCATCCCCACGGGGGTGAGATGCAGGGAGCCTGGCACTGCCCAGCCACACCACACTGCTCAGCTGTTTCCTGAGAAACTCCCCCATTTCCTTCCAAAACACCCCTGCTGTGGGATTCCCATTCTCTGACCCTGAGAGAAACAGTGAGAGAAGCAGAGAAAAGAATGATCAAAACAATTCTTATCTCATTGGCTGCTCCTGTTTGAACCAAAGCAGAATGCAATATGGAGATTGTTTACCCACAGTGATGGTGTTTTGGTTCCTTGGCCTGTCAGGGCCAGGTGTGTGTGTGTGTCAGGACTGTTGGCTGACAGTCATGAGATTCTGGGCAGTTGTGTGTTTGTGCAGATTCAGTTTAGATGTAATGTAACATAGTGCAATATGGTATAGAACAGTATAGTAGAATAAAGTAATTAATTAGCCTTCTGATATTCATGGAGTCCTCCTCATCATTCACAAAGAAATTCACCTTCACAGAGAAAAGCAAGGCACATCTTCCCAAAAATATTTCTGAGATTCACATTCTCTGAACCTCAGAGAATGATCAAAACAATTCTTACCATTTGCAGTGCCTGTGTTTGTGCAAAAGTCGAATGCAATGTGGAGATTGTTTACCCAGAGCGATGGTGTTTTGTTTCCTTGGCCTGTCAGGGCCAGGTGTGTGTGTGTGTGTGTCAGGACTGTCAGGACAGTCATGAGATTCTGTGCAGTTGTGTGCAGTTGGGTGCTTGGCAGATTAATTTTAGATGTAGTGTAATATAGTATAGAATAATACAGTATAATAAAGTAATTAATTAGCCTTCTGATATCCACGGAGTCAGATGCATCATTTTCTCCCCATCGTTGGGGATGCCCTGGTTTTCTCTATCCTGCTCCTTCCAGGCCAGGCTTCCAATGCACAGCAGGTGCTGAATACCACCACCCACATGCCTCTAATTTCAGGTGACCTGCTTCATAGCTAGAAAATGCCAAGGCAGATCAGCAGCATGTTCTGCCTGTTACATAAGGCACCCACCCGTCCCTCCCTCGCAGCAGCTCCGTGCCCAGCGGGAGCCTCAGCTCCTGCAAGCCCCCCAAAAATCACAGGGACACTGCTGAGAGCAGCCAGGCTGCCGGGGGCACAGCAGCACAGAGAGGAGCAGAGCAGAGGCACACTCACATAATATTTGTCATCATTCTCGTTGTAGGCCAGCTTCACCACGCCATAGGAGCCCTGAAAATGAACAGGAATTGCAGGGTCAGCTCAGCAGCTCCACCTCATCCTCCTGCTGCTCGAGGCTGGGGTGATAGATGGTTTCTTCTAGACAAGTCTTATAAGCTTTTAGAGATCTGTATCACACTCAAGATAGCTCAGCTACTTTAGAAAGCATAAAATTAGCAAGATGGTTTCTGTGGTAGTGCTGGAAACAGAAAAGTTTTAATAAAAGGCAAAATAACAAAACTCTTTACAGAGAAAAACTGAGCCAGGTGCAAGAAGTTCTTGCTCCTAGTAAAACACTTCATAAAAGCAATTAGTTTCTTTATTCTCTTTTTTTTTAGTAAATTGCTTAAGTGAGACTTTTTGGCTCCTGTCCAATTGGCTATCCTTAAGTTTGAAGTGAAGCCTCCTAAATTCTATGAAGTGTCTTTTTACCTAATCAAAGAAACAAACTTCGAAGCTTTTTTTCTTTTTAAGGAAACAAAAGAGAGTTCTGTCACATCCCTGTACTGGTGGACCACAGCTGGGAAAAAAACAACTCCCAAGGCCCCAGGCCATGCTGAGCCCTGAGCAGTCTGCAGGTGATGTGACCCTAGAGCAGGGCTGGATGTTTTGGCAGCTCTGGAGGAGCTCAGTGCTTCCCCACCACCCCCTGCCCTGAGCCAAGGCCACCACATCTGTCTGAACTCACACAGGGATGGGCAGCAGAGAGAAGAATTTTCTTGGTGCAAATTTGGGAATTCTGCATGAGCACCTTTCCTGTTCCACCAAGCAGATGCTGCCCAGGCAGGTGCAGGCCTGGACTGCTGCTGTACCCACAGCTCCAGGGACAGCCTGAAGCCAAACTCCATCCAAACTGCTGCTTTTACAAAGTCCCAATAAACACTCATTTTATGCAAGCAGGACATGATCAGGTATTATCCCTGACATATGTCTATTGAATAAATGAGTGGGATGAACACCAGAGCCTTCAAAATATTTCTCTTGACTTCACTGAGAGTTGAAATAAGGTTCTGGTCTCAGAGGAGACCCACAAGCCATCTGGCTGATCCAGAAGCACAGCAGACCCTCCATCAGCCTCACAGTGCCCACCTGCTTGCTGTGACCCACAGGGAAGGAGGGAGGCAGGGACAAATCCACCTCAGAGAAGGTTTCCCACTCTCCTTAAATCCCACAGAAGCCCTAGGTGGGTCTGAAGCTGTGTGTGAGTTTGGGATGGCACCTGCTGTGCCAGCAGTGCTACCTGCACCCTCACCCCCTGCAGCAGCCAAATGCACAGCCCATGGCACAGATGGTGAGGGTGCACCCCACAGCCTGGGGCCTCTCATTTTGGAGGCATTTGGGCTAATTAAATTAAACTGGTGCTGGAGGTGTCTGCAGCTCAGCTGCAGAGGCAGACACAGCTCCCAGACACAGCCCTGCCTGTGGAGCCATCTGCAACGGTGGCACATGGCCAGAGGTGCAGGTGTCTGAGCTGCTCACCAGCCCAGACCTCTAAATAACTTCACAGGAATCACTTCTGGATCATTCTGTAGCTTTTAAACGTGCACTAGAATTAAACAAACATTTCATGGGATGTAAAAACTTTTAACTAGTCCTGATGGGGACCAAGCACCTGCCCTGATCATCTTTTTGGGTTTTTGTTTCCTTGTTGTGTTGTATTAATGTATCAAAGGTTCTTAGTGTTACATTTGGCAAGCAAACACCCCTGAAAAGGAGCCAGCTTAAGCACCTTCTGAGGGAGGAAAAATAAATCTAGATTTCAAAGGAAGTAACTCACTGTGACCTTGAACACAACTTGCTCAAACTAATATGGAAAAAAACCTCAAAAATAATCAACAAAGCCCCCAAACCAAACACAACTTGCAAGGAGCCTTGGCCAGTGAGGTCCCTTGGGCTGGCACAGCCTTTCCAGCCCTACTCAGATGTGTGACACAGGCTGGTGTGACCAACATGAACCCCAGTACTCACCTTGCCTATTTCACTCTGCAGCTTGTACTGGTTTAATTGCACACAGTCCTGCAGATCAAAAGGAGAACATAATTAGAGTATTGGTAAAGGAAATGACTGAGTTTGAATCAGGTTCAGGTAGTGGCAGAGTGCTAAATAATTAAAGACCTAATCTCACTTACACTGGTGTATGTTACACTATAAGCACTGCTTTTTTGGTTTTTGGTGTTTGGTTTTGTGTTTTGTTTTTTTTTTTGACAACTCATGCAGACAGGTAGATGAGCCTTCCCATAAACCTCAAAATAGCCCTGCCATCTACAGAAGCAGCACCACAACATAAAAGCAGTGCCAGGTGCCTTCAGTCCTTTTGTAAGAACAGGGATGGAAAATCCCTGCCCCAGCAGCATTCCCACCAACAGAAACACTCCTCTGCCCCTCAGGGCCAGCACAGGTGTGGGAGATGATAATTTTGACTCTCCTCCATCACCAACCAGAAAACATTCCTAATGCTCCTGATGAACAGATCATCACAATAAAAGAAATGGGGGACTGAGGACTTTTTTTCCTCATGGCTTGTCAGGAATACAAGGAGTGGTTTAAATCTTGATCTTGTTGCCAGGGAAGGAAGCTTTTTCCAGCTCCCTGACAGGGAAGAGCAGCCATCTGTGAGTAATGGGGCCATAGGAGTGTATTAACTCTGCTGCTAGCAGAGCACATATCTTTCCAAAGGTAAAAACCAATCCATCAGAACTGGGAGCACCAGGAGAGGAGAAAGCATGACCCAGCAAAAGCCAAGATGCAAGGCATGAGGGGCCTGAAAGGATGTTCCTCCTCAAAGGAGGGGGCAGCATGCAGGAACCCAGGGTATGGACACAAGGAGGACAAATTCCCCTGCTAACACTGTGCCAGCAGATTCACTTCCCAGTGTGAGGCTGTGGTGATTTTCACAATTCAGCAACACTTTTCTGATGATGTCTCCTGTCCTGGTTTCTCTGGGCTCAGCTTTGTGCCCCTCACCTGGGTCGTGTGAAAACTGCAGTGCTGCAGAGGGTGAAACTCCCACTGGAGCAGCTGGGACAGGCAGGAAAAGTGACCATTCCTCCAAGAAAGCCTCCAACCACCTCACATCTCCTGCTCTTCAAACCAGGTCTTGCCAGGAGGCCTCCTCCCTGAGCAGGGATCCCTTGCAGGAGCAGATGAAGCCTTTCACACACAGCCATCAGCCCTTTGCTCTGCACCCAGGATCTTGTTTCAAGCCAAGCTGGCATCTCTAAAGCACCAAATTCTGCTTCTTCTTGCTCACAGACTGCCAAGGAAGCCATGGTGGCATCTTTTCCCTCCTTCCAGAAGGAGCAGAGCCCTTTGTGCGGGATGCAGTCCATCCATCCATCCATCCATCCATCCATCCATCCATCCATCCATCCATCCATCCATCCATCCATCCATCCATCCACCCATCCTCACAAAGCAGGAGCAGGGACTGTGCCTTATCCCTGTGCCACCAATTCCTTTGTCTCTGACCTTCCACCACCCCTCCTACCTCTGGCCACAAATCACATTCTCATCCCCCTGCAGACTGATCACCCTGAAGCATCTCCCTGGTGCTTCACTGCTGCTGGATGGAGCTTGTGACACCAGAACCTCCATTTTTGGGGACAGTTTTTTGAAAGGGGTGGATAAACACTGGGAGGGAACGCCCAGAAAGTTCCAAGGGAAAGGCAGTGACCAGATGTGCAGCACAGCCCCCCAGAGTTCACCCCTTGGAAGGTCCTTCACTCTTAAAAAAATCACTGAAATTTTTCACAGAATTTTTCTAACCCAAATCCAACGCAAAAATTTTGGATTATGCAAATAAATGAAATTATGAATTCCTCTACTTTCTTTAAAGGAACAAATAAATAATTTGGTTTTTCTTTCAATTTACCCTGAACTTAGTGCATAACAAATAGGTGACACTCACTGTCACCACCTGGCCCACACCCCCAGTGCTCTCCCCTCAGGTAATTCCTGGTGGGAAGCACCAGCCCTTCAGCTTCTGCAGTGCTTCCAGCACTTGAGCCGCACTCAGCAAAAATCAAACCAGATTTTAGGTGCTTTCTACGTTTTTTTCCTCTTGCTGAAAAGACCATAATTCACTGCTGAAGTGACTCCTGCCACGTGTTGCTGCATTCTGGAAGGGTTATTCTGGTATTTGGTTCTCCTGCAGGAAGTGGGATAATTGTCCTATTCCTTTATCAGAGAAAAACACCTATCTCTGGCCAAGTGTTTCTTTAAGATAACATTGTACAATTCCCTTGATTTCATCAGGCTGGTGTATTTGCAGCTGCTGATAAATACAAATAGAGCAGAACTTTAATGAGATCCCTTAGTGAAAATCTGTCACCAAATTAGACTGAGCCAGTCCAAGTGTGCAATAATTGTTTCACCTTAAAAAAAACAAGATGCCCTCTGTGTTAACAAGTCCAAGGTATTAGTCAACAGTGGAAGGGAGGGAAATCAATGCCACAGAAAACAAAAATTGGTCAAAAATCATAAAGCACAATGCTGTCCAGGCTCAGTTCCAGAAATCCACTGTGGCCACCACTGGGTGACAGAAACCCTGAGAAACTGAGAATTGAGCCCTTGCTGTCCCAGGGGAGATGCATGGATGGGAAGGGAGAACCAGAGCTGATTTCCAAAATCAGACATTTCTGAAAATAGACAGCCTACATATATATAATGGAGAATACCTATATAATAGAGAATACCTATATAATGGAGAATACCTATATAATGGAGAATTTTGTCCCCTAAACAAAGCCAAATTCCCCAGTCTGAAAAGAATTTTCAGCAATTCAGAGATGCACCTTAAAGAGAGGCATGGAAGAGAAATGAGGAAACACTGGTTTAAACTCATCCTGCCTAGAAGGGGAAGGGAAGGCAGTTCTGAAAACAGGCAAAAATGAAAAGAAAAGCCAGAAAATGGGTATTGAGGGCAGCAATGAATTCAAATTAGAAAGTTGTTCAGGGACAGAGAAGGATAGACAGGAAGCCCAGACCTCGGGGTGGTAAGAAAATAAAGAGATTTTGAAACAACATCCAAAAAGAAGTGCAAAAAGGAAGCCCAGCCCTGCTGCAGTGCCCTGGCCATGGCTGGGCAGAGCTCAGCACTGGGCTCACCCACCTGAGAGCCCAGAGCTGATGCAGGAGCCTGGGACTCGTGGGACCAGGGCAGACCCTGCAGCTCTGGGCTTTGTCCTCCTCTCAAACCTCACCCTCAGACAAGCTGGAAATGCAACTTTAAATAAAAGTTAATTAATCCAAGGAAAAGAAATTAGCAATGTGAAGGAGTTTTCTTTGAAGAAATATTTTCCAAGTATCTTTAATCTTTTCAAGAGCTCTGGTTTGAACACCACAGTAAGGGAAGCTCTCAGCCCATGCTGAGCAGGAGCCCAGCTCCTGCCTCTGCCCTGGCCCCACCTGAGTTTATCTTTGTGCACAGCAAGGAAATCACTTTGTGAAGAAAACCAGGCAGGTCCCAGGCCCTGGAGGAGTGTGAGGCCTGGGCCAGTACCAGGGCACTGCCTCTCAGCTCTTGGCACCAGCTGCTCCAAACCACTTGGCCACACAAGCAGGGGGCTATGACAAAGATGAGAAAAAATAAGGAAAGAAAGGACAAAGAACTGATTTATTTTCCATGCCTCTGGAGTAAGCCATGGACAATCCAGCATAGGAAAATTCCCTTTGTCAGCTCGTTCTCCTCCCTGCATCTGCAGGCCAGGAGCATCTCCAGGGAGGAGAAGGCACTGGCCTGACTCATCCTCTCCTGTCCTGCTGGAGCACACAGAGCTGATTACCATGGCTGCAGGGACACCTGGAATGCTCTCCTACATCCCAGAGGGTGGAGAGACAACGTGGACACCAGGGCAGGGGCACCTGGGGTTCAGAGAGAGGAAGGGAACATGTGAAAGGGAAAGGAAACTCAACTGGAAGAGACTGGAGAAGAGACTGTATAAAGTAATTAACTGTGCTGGCAGGTCTGGGGAGAAAGCCTGAAAAAAGACATATTTTATTCTTCTCCTAGCCACTCTTCAATTAAGATTTTCTTGGCTGACCAAAAAAATTGCTTTAAAATAGCAGAATAGAAAAAAAAAACAACTAACAAACCAAACCCACCAGCACTGCACTTTCAAATGCCTCATTCCAGCACACAGCACCTCTCCCCTTCCACAGATCCAAGACCTGCTGCTATAGATGGGACAAGCTCTGTCAGTCACACAGGGACAAGATCTCAGAGTCTTTCTCTGTACATACAAACACCAGGGCATCATCTGGGCAGAAAGCAGAAGCTGCTTTTAGCAGTCTCTGGAAAATCCTCTCCTCTTGCCTTGATGCCAGCACAGAACAGGAGCCAGGACTGTCACATCAACAGAGGCAAAGTGAGCCTAAACTCTGGGGCTTGTGCCTCAGCTCTGCAGCTTTATGTACCCTTAACAGCTTCAGCTTAATCATTTCTGTGCCACAGCTAAAGGCAGAGCCATTCCCTTGTCAGAGCAAAGCATTGATAGGCAGCAAGGCAGCAGAAACCCCATCAGGCTCTCCTGCCAGGGAAGGCAGCTCTGAGAGAACCTTCCAGGCCATAGGCCATGGATAAGCTAAGAAAGGAGGGGAACAAACAGGGAGCTTTTAAAATTACAGCTCAATTTTTGATAGAGAAATGACAGATCAGGGTAATTAAGAACACAGTAGCATTGTTGGGAGAGCAGAACATGTTACTCCTCTCACAGAGCTAAAACTGCAGAGCCAGACCTGTCAGCAGTGGCTGCAGGACACCAGCAGCTGCCAACCCTTTGTCCAAGGGCAGTTGGCTAATTGGTGTCTCTGGGAATAATCTTTGTGCAAGACAACAAGCCCCAGCCCTGCTGCAGCCCTGCCAGCCCAGGAGCTGCCACCTGCCTAAAAAACAAATCCAAAAGCTGTGCTCAGAAGGCAGGTGTCTGTGGAATGGTCCCAGTGACAGGACAGCCCCAGTCCACAGCCTGCTGCTGCCACTTGATAAATCCTCCCTCAGCTTCAGCTCTTGTACCTCTTGATCCCTGAAGAGAAGTTTTCCTCCCAGCCTGTGAACAAATATTAAAGCAGCATTAAAAAGCTCAGCAGTATCTCTCTAAGAGAACACAGTGTTCTTCCATAATTCATCAGTGAGGGCAGAGCATCCAGCTCTGCTGCATCCCCACACTCTCTGCATAGCACATCTCTCCAGTATTCCTCCAGATCAGTCCAGGATACAGCATCACTGACAGGCAGGCACTGAGCTGCCATCCTGCAGGAGAGGGAAGCAGGCTCAGGGGAGACGGCTATCAGCACAACAGGAAATTGTGACATGCAGCAGTGCCATCCATCCCTGCTCCTGACTGACAGTGCCTGCACATGGCTGCTGATAAAGCCTGAGTGCTCCTGAACTGCACAGACTCTAACTGAGCTGGGCAGTGGATGTTCTGCTGCTGAAGGGCACTGACTGAGGATGCCACAAACCCAAAGCAAGGGCAAAGAACCAACTCCCAAAGGGCTTTAAGCAGGTGAGAGGCACTGACAGGAATACAAATGTGCAGCTTGCCTAGAACAAGGAGCCATTTGAGGCAGGGCAGTGCTGGGCCCGGTGACCTGGTTTTTGTCAGTGACCCACCAGCCTCACTGCTCACTGAGGGTGTGCATATCAGAGTGACCACCAGACACCCAGCAGCAGCTGCTGCCAAGTGCACCATGATTGTATTTCTCATTACAGGCTGATTGCATCTCCAATAGAACCAAAAGCCTCAACATGGAGACCCTGGTAACTTTTAGAATCCCTGGCAGAGAGCAGAAGACCTGCTCTGCAGTTCTGTCAGAGCTCCCTGCTGTGTCTCAGCTGCAGAGCTGGGATCAGGACTGGCAGTGCCTCTCACAGCACAACAACCCCTGAGCAGCCACTTGGCAGCAGCAGTGGTGGCACTGGAGCAGGCTGCACACTCACCTGGCTGTCACACCCTGCTCACCATTCAGTGCCCAGCCTCACATCTTACCCTGTGTGCATTTTCCTAATCCTTCTGCTCCTTATGTGGTACAGATGCTATGCCTGTAAGGTGGGAAGGGCAGCACAGCTCCTGAGAGTTCCTCTGTGAGGGCAAGCACCCACCCCAGAACATTCCCAGCTCACCCAGGCTCCCTTCCCACAGCCATTCCCCGTTCATAGGAATGATGGTTTCCTGTTGCACAGCTCTGCTCTCTCACTGATATCCAAGGGACCATGAAAAAGGCAGCACTGTGCCAAGAGCTGCTGCAGGAGCAGGGGCACAAGGGCTCCACACCTGCATTTCAAACACTGCCCACCCCAGGCAGTAACCCCTGCTCCCCAGGATGCAGATGCTGGGGAAGAGGATGGAGAACTCTGAATTTGCTTGCAGATGGGAACGTGCCAGTCACACTTGACTGCAGTTATGCTGAAAGATTTCAGAAAAGCCTCACTCCTGGCACAGTCACAGCACTGCAGGATGGGAGAGCTGGCACTCAAGTCACGTCCTGCTTCCAAGAACTGGCTCCTTTCCCTCCCTGCCTCCCTTATTAAAGCATATGGCTGCTGCCAAAGAAGCTGCAGTCTCTGCAGTGCACCTTCTGCATGTGTCCTCTCACCAGCAGAGGATGCACCACCCATGCCACAGCTGACGGGGCTTGCACAGCTCCCCAGAGGACAGAGGCTGAGCTGGTGTGCACCACCATCCTCTCAGGTGTGCAAGGGGAAAACACCCACTCCTCAAAAGGGAAACACCAAGCCACACAGATGTTTAGCTCCAGGTTCCTTGCACCCACACTGGCAAAAGTCTGAACTCCAGGGGTTTGGGTCCCTGTGTTGCTGCAGGCATCTAGGTGATGACATGGGCAGTGTGCTCTGAACACCCTCTGCTCCCTGCCCTCCCCTCTACAGCACATCCAGCACTGGGAATTGCAGCCATCACCCACTGCCATCCAGACACTCGACCCGTGGGAGCATGTCAGGGCAGGTCTGGGACCAGGAGAGCAGTGCAGAGCAATCACAGCCACCCAGACACCCCTCTGAAGGAGAGCAGGGTCACAGCTTTCCCTTACCACTGCTGTTACAAATGTTTTAAAGAGAAAAGAAAACCCTGACAGGAGCCAGGCATTTAAGCTCTTTATAAAATTAAATTGTGCCTTCAATTATGGCAAAACACAATAGTAGATACATAATCTCCAGAAGTTTAAATCCATAAATACCATCAGCAAAGCTGCTGTGACTGGTGAATTCCCAAAGGGCACCTACAGCAGGGACACAAGAGCAAAGTCATTTGGCCACAGCCCTTTCTCTGAACAACCTGAAAGATTTCCTGTGTGCTACCATGACACAGGGGTTGTGGTCCCTTAGCAAGGCTGTCCCAGGCAGGTGAGGGCTAAAGGAGCCAAATGTCAGGGCCAGGGCTACAGCCAACTCCAAGCTAATATCATCCCTGCTTCCAGGGATTTTTCCCCTCCTTAGAAACAACAGTGCTTCCAGATCTACTACTCCAGAAGCCTGAAGGCTCCCATTACACCTGAGACAGACTTACCTTACCTGACCCCCTGAGCTGCAGGGGGAATATGCCTACCTCAGAGTCTGATATGGAGACCCGATGGGACTCGATCGTCGGTCTCCTCATTATACGTGGGGATGGCCCTGTGGCATAGGGACCACAACCTGGAGTGCTGCTGGAAGCCAAATAACCTCCTGAGGATCTTTCCTGAAGGGACAACTTCCTACTGGATAGACCAGGTCTGGTTAGAGGTCTCTTGGGAACAGGTCTCAAGTGAGCATCTTCTGACTGTTGGGAAGGCAGAAATTCATTGATTCCCACGTCAGTGCTGACTCCATTTCTCTGGATGTCCTTTATGTTGTCAGAAAAGACTGTGTCATTTTCTTCAGGGTTGTCTTCACCATTTTGGTCACTTCTGTCTGGGACAACAGACACGTCTATGGCTGCCACTCTCTCCACCAGCTCAGTCTGTGTGTCCATGCCTGCATCCAGGACATTTGCTGGAGAGTCCCCCATGGCTGTGTCCAGCTCGTTTGCTCTCAAATGGTCACACAGAGAGCAGTGATGTTAGTGCTCAAAGGCTCCATGAAATACCTGAGAGGAATCACAAACAGAGGCAAACTGAATAAAAATGTTCACTCAACACAAACACAACCAGTCATTTCTGGCTTCTTCCAGCCTGCAAGAAAGTGAAGGCAAAACACTGGCAGGCTGCAAACAAGGTACAAACACTCAGATTAAGAGGCAAACCCAGGCATTGAGCTAGAGAGGAAAGAGATAAAAATGAGATTTTATCTGATGTGCAACAAGTGACACAGCTAAAGAGAACTTCTGTAGCCAGACCAACAGCCAACCAGACTGGGAGCAGCATCCCAACAGCTGAGGGCCAAGGGTCAAACTCTCGACCTCTTGAATTCTTATTTATAGGATACAAGAGCTTCTGGCATGTACTGAAACCCAACAGGCATAACAACAACTCCACAGCCATTTAGGGCTCCCCAGAGTCTCTCTGCTGCCCTGTAGGGCCTTAGAGAGTGTCACAGAACAGCCAAGCCTGCTGACTTCCACACTGCCATTTGTAACACGGCCAGCAAAAGCAGAATTTAAAAGCAAATCCAGTTCCAGGGTTGTCCCTGGCCCTACACAGTTGCAGTCTGTGTGCAAACACAAGTTAATCTTGCTGCCCACTGTATGTAAAAGCTATAGTGATTTGCAAATCAACAATATGCTTAATGATTAAAGCATGGTGGGAACCAGCTTTTCCTTGGGAAAAGACCTACAGAACCCAAAAGTGCAATACAAAGCTAAAACTGCTGCATAAAATTGCTGTTTCCTGGATGCTAATTTCAGTCTCAATTTAAAACAGATTTCAGTCTTCCCAGCACAGTGCAGTGCAGGAAATGATCCTCTGCAGCACATGGCAGGAAATGATCCTCTGCAGCACTTAATCACCCCTGAAGATGCAGCACTGCATCACTTCATCCCTGTGCCCAGATCCTGGGGACAGGAGGAGAACTTGACTTCACTCACAGCATCCCAGTGAATTCCAGAGTGGGCTTAACCCTGAAATATTGCAACCTGTGGTTCTCTGTATTCAAAGCAGGTGGGGAATAAAACCCCTGCAGGCCAGGTGACACTTGAATCTCCATGTCATTTACATGAGGACAGGGTGGGGGTGAGTGACTCCAAAGAGCCCCATCCAGCACCAGCCTGGAGGTGCCCTTTGGGGATTCACCACTCACAGCCCTTGCCAAGGAGCACAGGTTGAGCTGGGCTCAAAGCTGCCCAGCAATGCCCAGTTAAACACACTACAGTGAACTCTGCTGCACAGGGGTGATCTCCTGAGTCCCCCAGGGCAGCCAAGCTCAAGCAACCCTTTATATCAATGAGAAAATTAAGATCTTGATTAAGATGAAGATCTTGACTGGAGGCTTCACCCTAGGTCATGTGCCAATCATAGGGAGCCAAGCTGGGCACTCAGTGTCACAGGAAGGGAATATCCAAATCTAAGATATTCCTCTCCACATCCCACTGTTCACCTCCTTTCCCCCTCCTGTCTTTTCTGCAGGCTTGCCTGAAAGTAATTGACAGAAGTGTCACTCACTCAAAACAGTAATGAAATGGTGAGATCAGCTTTAAAAGCTTCTATTAAAACTATATTTAAACACATCAATCCCAAAGCACAAATCCCTTTGGAGCCAGGGTGCAGGCACTGGGGGTGGCTCTCAGCACTGAGGGAAGGCTTTGGGGTCCAGCCCAGCTCACCCTGCACTGTTTGTGGCCCCACAAACCCAGGGCAAAGCAGCACAAGCCTCCCCTCTGCCAGACCCCCCTGCCCAGCTGCAAACCAGCAGTGACCCTGCAAAACCAACATGTGAGAAGCCCAAATCAATCTGTGAGAAGCCCACCAAGGATTTGCTGTCTGCAAAATGCTTCTGTGAAGCCTGGAGAGGTTCTGAGCTGAACAAGGAGCATCATGTCAGGGCTACTGCCAGCCTGCAGTGAGTGACCCCAGCTCCTCTGCAGAGGCTTTCCCTGCACTGCAGAGCCTGGGGAGCTGCACATTTCCCAGTGACACATCTGTGGGACATGCCTGCATGCTGGGCTCCAGGAGAAGGTCATCTCCTGAGCCCCAGGGAGGCACAGCCAGTCCCCAGCCCTGCCTGCAGATCAGGGCTGCCCAGGGCTGCTCTGCACCAGCCCCATCCCCATCCCTGCTGTCCGCAGCCCCTGCCAGGCTGGTCCATCACAGAAATCAATCTGAATGAAGGCAAGGAGGGAGCAAAAATGCTGCCACCATTTAACCCAGCTTGCCCAAAGGACAGGAGGAAACCTCCAGGTCAGCCTGTGCTGAAAGCTCTTTCTTCTGCCCATAGAGAACAAACCCAAGGCCTTTCCTTGATGCAGCTTTAGCCCCTGGACAGTCACAGCTCACCTCACTCCCAGGCAGCACCAAGAGGAAAATAAATCTGCTAAAACAAATCTAAACTGAAGCCTGCAGCTCCTCACCTTCCTCCCTCCTCCTGCCACCAGGTTTTCCCCCTCTGTGGGAGCAAGGGGAAGGAAGAATCTGCCCGTGCTGCTGTGTGGATGGGTGTGAAAGCCCACAAACCACCCATCTGGACTGAACATTTGTGAGTCTCCTGCTGCTCAGCCAGCAGGAAAAAAGGCCAGGAGCTCTGGGAAGAGCAGCCCAGCAAACAGTGATGCTTGTGTCAGCCACCTGAGAGCTCCTCAGCACCCAGAGCAGGCACCCAGGGTGTCCCCTCCTCAAAAGCTGAAGCAAACTTGCTCAGTTCTTACCCACAGCACAGGCTGCAAAATAAATCCTCAGCTAACTGACAAATGAACTAGATAAACTGAAGATAAACCCCATAAATCAGTTCATCCCATCAAAACAAACAGACCCATACATTGCTGAAACAAATAGCACAGCGCTGCTAAAAGCAGGCTAAAAAAATCCAGCAGGACTTTAAATAAAATAATTGTTCATCTGTAGAGCTGGGCTTTGTTTCAAGTTCTGTTTTGAAGGATTCCTCTTCACTGATAAATCCTCCAAAACTGTATTGGAAAGCAAAGATTTCTGAATAAGCCAATCAGTTATGTGCATCCCAGCCTCACTGTGCATAAACTCAGTACAAAAAGAAAAACCCCAATAATTTCTGGAAGGCTAAATCAACGGTGGATTTGCAGTTTTTCAGGCTGTGGCACAACCATACCTTGCTGTGATGGGAAACCCCAGCAAAACAGAAATTCTGCCTCCACCATCTCCCAGCTCCTGCACAGCTTTGCTGTCCCTGCTGATCCCTCACAACACTGAGCACCTGCTGGAGAGCAGAGGAAAATGCTGCAGACACGAACCAAAGCTGCAAACAAGCTTATATGAACAAAATTAATTTACTTACAGATATCTTATTTACCATTTTTCCCTGTAGCTATTCCTCTGCCGCAGGCAGATTGCCACTTCAACCATGATTTTCACAATATATTTATCAAACGGCTGCATATGTTTCCCAGACTGGCACTGAGCAGAGAATGGTACAAAAAACCCTTCTGAAAGAAATATAATCCTAGGGAAAACCTCTCTGTATTTTATGTGGGAGTGGGAGATGAGCAGATGCAATTCATTTCGCTGCTCAATAAAGTATTCCAAAGCATTGTTTGAAAAATAAAAAAATGTAAATCTAGTTTACTGCCTGGTCCATCCTCTTGGCTAACTAAAAATGTTCCTGTCAGAAAGGATGGGGAGGGTAAAAGGCCCTGAGCCACAGCAAACCCAGCTTCATTTCCCAAATTTGCTAGAGACTGTAGAGAAGTGACTTTATGGCTTTGCTGCAGTTCCAGGCTAAGAGGAATGATGCTGCTTCTCCTTTGTGTCCCTGAGAACACACCTGCCCTGTGCTGAGGCCATTGCAGTAGGAGAATCCCAGTGAATAATTACTGTAATGAACATTTGCTCAGAAAGGTTCAGGCAGATTCTGCTGCTGCTCAGTCAGAGGCTACAAATGCTCATGGCTGGGATCCCTCCCCATCAGGGATGTCACCCTGAGCCCCTCCCTGCAGGCACAGCCTTCAGCTCCTCCTGACCACCCAAACCCACAGGCACTGGCACACAGAGCTCCCCAAAGACCACAGCAGCTTCACTCAGGGCTTTACTCTGCTCAGCAAGAGCAGAGATCAGGCCAGGTTCTCCAATCAGTGCAGTGATCCCTGCCCCAGGACTGGCTGCCTGCAGAGGGGATGTCACAGAATTCACACAGAATGACCAGGTTGGAAGAGACCTTCAAGGTTATTGAGTCCAACACAGCCCCAACCCCTCAACCAAACCCTGGCACCCAGTGCCACATCCAGGCTTTGTTAAACACACCCAGGGATGGGGACTCCACCACCTCCCCTGGCAGACAATTCCAGCACTTTATCATCCTTTCAGTAAAAAACTTTTTCCTAATATCCAACCTATATTTCCCTTGGTGCAGCTTGAGACCGTCATCCCCATCACCAGCATCCATCAGCTCAGGTGGGACCCCCCAGGAACCCCCTCCTGCCGGGGGCAGAGCTGGCAGCACACCCAGCCCTGTCCTGTGAGTGTTTTTCAGACATTGACACCACAAGGAATCCACTCTGACTGCTGCCAAGAGCAGCAGAAACTCTCTGTAAGGAGAGCAGCAGCATGTCCTGGGCTGGGCTGCCAGGTCCTGGACAGCTCCTCCAATGACATTTTAGAAATATCAGGTCAGAAAGTCCCTTCCAGAGCCTGAGCTGTCTCCTCACACCAAGCAGCACAGATTAGGAGTGTTTCCATCCTGGAGTGTCTCCTGTGCTCCCAGTTCTGCAGGATTTCCCCAAGCACTGCTACCCTGATATGAAGGAGATAAATCCACACGCCTCACCTGTCACAGACAGGTTTTATGAAAAATCCTTTCCTTAGGATTCTTTTCTCCTGAGAAGCTGAGAGGCCTCTGGAACAAAATGTAAACAATGATTATCTGCTGCTGTGGAATGCACCAGGTGCATCTGTGATTGGTCTTATGTGGTTGTTGCTAATTAATGGCCAATCACAGTCCTGCTGTCTTGGACTCTTTGGCCAGTCACAAGCTTTTGTTATCATTCTTTTTTTATTCTTAGCTAGCTTTCTGATGAAATCCTTTCTTCTATTCTTTTAGTATAGTTTTAATACAATATATATATCATAAAATAATAAATTAGCCTTTTGAAACATGGAGTCAGATCCTCTTCTCTTCCCTCTTCCTGGGATCCCTGCAAACACTGTCACACCTCACCCTGACCCCATCAACCTTTCATACATGTGGGAGGCACTTGCCCCAAGCCCACTCCAATATCTTTGATCTGGAGAAGTTTGAGGGGAACTTGGGTCCCACAGCTATGCCCTGGAGCAGCATCTGAGCTGCCACAAACCCCACAAGCAGTTGGCAACAAATGGAATACAGATTACAGATACAGATACAATGCACCAGCCATTAATGGGTCCCACTGCTATGGTGGGAGAGCAGCCAGAGGGTTCATTTTTCCCTGCAGTAATTAAATTCAGAGTATGCTGGCATACACTGCAGCTCTGCCCACCCCTGGCACACCAAGCAGGGCACCTGAGGGTGAGATTGCCTCTGCCCATCTCCACTCACACTGCTGCTGCCAGGAACCAGGTCCTGGAGAAGCAAATGAGCTCCTTGGCATCTGTGACAACCAGTTTCAGACACTGCTGGCCAAAAGGCAGCCCAGACCAAGAGGCAAAGGACAATAAGAAGCTGCAGCTCTGTGAAGCTGAAATGAAGCAAATCCCTGCAGTCTTTGCAGAGATAATGAAGGCAGGTGTACACTGCTCTTTTGGACTGTGTCCTCCCTGGGAAGGGGCAGTAATCACTTTGGGTACTCATTTCTGACTAGAAGCAGAAGACATTAACACAAGTAAATGATAAATAAGATCATACTGCTGGTGCTTTCTGCACACACCCCATATGTTTGCTTTGTGCTAGGGCTCACAGGGCTCTTGTTTCAGCACACAGACAAAGCACATCTTGCTGAGAAATCACTCAATCCCGCTGTAACCATGCAGCCCCTCTTCTCTGCACAGCTCCTGGCAGAGAGCCTGGCTGTTGTGCCACCGCTGAAAATCAGATCTGAAGCAAGGAGCTTTGATGACTTGTGTGAAGCTCCTCACACAGCTTTAACAGGAACCAGGGAATGAGAAAGAACAGCAGCTTTTGCCATTCAAGCACTGGCTGAGAAATCTGAAAAGCAAGTTCAGACCCCTGCTCCTGCCAGGCTTCTTAAATGACAACAAACACCTCCAGACCACAGTCTGGAAAATGCAGTGTTCTACCTCCTCCTCCTCAGTCCTGTTCAAGGCAGGTGCCTTCCTAAGGGATTTTGGGGCCACTTCTGCCCCTGAGCTACAGACAACAAGCAATCCAGGGTGCACAACTCTGTGCTTGTCCTGCTCTCCTCTCTGCTCCCTGAGAAGCCCCACCTGAAGGCAGAATCTGAGGTTTTGATCTGAAAAAGGACTGAGGCTTTCATGGCCCTGGATGTAAAGTATAGATGCACATGTGGGACACAGGCTGAGCTCAGCAGTGATCTCCTGATATTTCATGTAAAAAACAGAAGCTACACACCATGAAGGCCATGTAACTACTTTTCAGAGCAATTAATACCAGATTTAAAATAAGTTTTGAAACTAGCCAGGATGCTGAACCAAGATCTCCAGTCTACCAACCTACAATTCAAGAGATAACAATCACCTTGTGCACAGTCCTGAGCCTGGAAAGTTTTACAAAAGATTTCCCAAATGCATTATATTTCATCCCTCCATGTTCTAATTATATGGTTAAATACATTTGCATAATCAGATGCAATTACACTAATTGCATATATAAGCAATAATCAACCAAAAATTGCTCTGAAGAAAAAAGTTTCTACTTAAGGAAATTTCTGTAACAAGAAAACACTGAGGAATGCCAAGTCTATCTAAGTGAGAGTGATATTAACATTAAACACTCCAGATAATGCAGGTGAAACAGGAGCCCTGGCAGAGCATTATCTGAGTGCAGCTCTGTTGGCACATTTTAACCATGTCTTTGGTGGGGACAACACCAGAGAACTGAAGAGGAGTTGTGCTCCTTTGTACTCAAGCCCTGGCTACAAAAGACTTTGGCAGGACAGGTTTGGCTGCTGTGTTTTGTTGTGTTCCATAGTAGAGGTTCAGTGAGATTTGTGAGCATCAGCTCCTGCTGCTGGACTATATTCACTTCTGCTTTAACCTCTTAAAGCTGTTTATCAGTGTATGAGCATCAGAGCAGCTTTTATTTTGCAAATTACAGCTGGGAAAGCACGAGGCACAGGCAATGAGAGGCACTCAGCCCACATATCCCACAGTTTTTGCCTGCAGTGATGCCAGGTGCTGTGACTCACCACGCCTGCAGCAGCCCAAAGTGACCACAAACCAGCACATCCCAGCACACACCTCCTCACTGACTCTGGTGAAAGCCTGAGCTCAGAGTGCAACAAATCCCACTTGCCCTTGTGACAAGGGACACAAAAGCCCTGTGGGGAAGGAGCCTGGCCACTGTGGCAGCCTGATCCCAGCTCCTGACAGGGTGGCAGTGAGGGGTGGGAGGATGGAGGAGGTTGGTGTGGGCAGAGAGCCCAGGTCCAGTCCTGCTGTGTGACCACCAGCCTCACTGGGTGCTTTGCCCACTTCCAAGTGACCCTAGGGACAGAAATGGGAAGGATTTTGGCATGTCAATATGCACACACAGCCTGGACAGCATGGGCACCCCTATTCAGGTGTCAGGGGAGAACAAAAACCCATTTCTAAAGCTGCTCTCAGCCAACACCAACTCAGACCTCAGAGCCTGCCAACCCCAATCCCCTCTTCTAGTCAGCATCAAGAGTGCAGGAAATACCCCAAATGCAACCTGGGGAAAGCTGCTCCCCAGAAATCCCATGGAAAAGCAGCACCTGTGGGAGTGCTTGGTGCTACAGCCTGAGATGGGCACAGACAAGAGCAGCTCCCCCAGGAGGGTCAGTGCAGGACCTGTGCCATGCAGGGAACAGCTCCTGGGGCTGAACATGAGCAGGGGAGAGCAGGAGGAGGAAGAGGAGGAAGAAATGCCATGGCTTGCTGTCACTTGCTGGGCTGAGAGCAGTGTGACTCCCAGGAGAGGAGGCAGCCCTGGCAGGGAGCACAGCTTGCTGGAGGTGGATTTAAACAGCCAGTGAGGGGGTGCTTCAAAAAATAACTGAGAATGTCAGATTATATGAAAGTTGAAAGACTTAGATTATTTGTAAAATACTAACAAGTAAAGCAATAGCCAGGCCCTATTGATTAATGAACAAAATAACTGTCTCAGAAGCAGGGAGGCTTTAATATTTAGGGCCTTCATTGCAATAATAGCTTTTCAAACATCTGTACCATAGCCAGGTAAATGGCAGGTCAAAGAAAAATAAAGTTTTCAGTTGTTCTAAGGGAAAGAGATTGGTCTCAATTGAGCCATGTTCTGCTGCAATCCATAATGAACCTCAAAATTGCCCCAGAAGATGATACAGACTTGTGTATCACTGTTTGTTGTGATAAACAAACTGAAAATGAAGAAATAAAAAGGAGCTGAACAGCCTCTCAGACTGCAAGGGCTAAATCTAATATCCCACAATGGCCAAATCCCCACTGATCTCTTGGTGCAGAACCAGGCACTCAAACCAAACCTGACCCTGAGCCAGTGCAGCTGCCAGAGCCTTTGGGTGACTTTGCTGGACAGCAGGAACAAGCAGCCTGTGGAAAGCACCTCTGTGGCACAGGGAGAAAGAAAAGTGAATAGAAGAGGAACAGAACTGAGAGCAGAATTCACAGCAATGAGCTCCTGCACAGATTTGTGCGAGCAGCCACAGCACAAGGCACCTGCCCTCTGGTTTTTAAGGTCTGGGTGAGCCCAGCCTGCAGCAAAGGCTCTGGAGCAGCAGGGAGCCTGCCAGCCAGGCAAGGCAGCTCTCACACACCAACCTGTCACCCTGAGGAGCAGAAAGCAAGTGCACACAACAGCTGATCTTGTGGGATTGCCTCCGCAGCAGAGCCCAGGAGATACACTGGTAATTAAATCAATTAGGGAGGAGGGAAGCTGCACACCTGGAGCTGCACAGACAGGCTCCTGCTTTAGAGTCTCAGCCCAAGCTGCACAGTGACACCCAGATGTTTCCAGGACATGTCTGCCCTCCTCCCCAGTGCATTCATTTCACCAGCCTATTTCTCCTGCCTCCCCTGCACCCACAGCACCTTCTCTACTGACTGCCCTGGCTAACTCTGCTCTCCAGGTGCTCACAGAATCCCTCCTGCTGCTCAATACGTAAGAATTCAATGGCAGAAAGCAAATCACTGCAGAACAATGCTAGTTATTCAGCTTAAGAGCAGCACAGTGGGATCTGGGAAAGGACACATACAGATCATCAACACAGCAAAAGAATTCAGCATCATACACCTCTGCCAGGCTTAAATCTCACAGCACAAACCAGCACTGTTTAAACAATTGTTTAAAAAGCATCCACAACGAGCTGAACAAGCCACCAGGCAGAACAAGTTAGCATTTATATATGTCAGGTCTTAGAGGTTTATCTCCCTCCCAGATAAGGAGAAAGCTTCCAGCTGCCTTTGAGAGATCTGGAGGTATTTCAGGGGATATATCAAGTTGCTTAGTGCTGTAAGCCAGCTGCAGTGAAAAATCTTTTCAGCATTTTAAAAACATTAATTTCCACCTCTTCCAGGACTGCAAATCTACAATAAACGTGTAAGCACAGAACACTGCAGGCTTTCTTCTTCCCAGCAGTACAAACACAGGTAGAGATTTCTATTCAAGGTGATCTCTGCAAAGAGTTTTAAAACAGGGAAATTATCCCAGCACCCATCTCTAAATGTCCTTGGGCTGTCACCAGCTCTGTCAATCTGCACAGCCCCAGGCAAAGGGCACAGAACTGCACAGGGCAAGGCAAAACCAGTGAACTCTGTTTTGTTTGACAAGACAAATGGACTTCAAATTCAGAGCTCCAAGTATCTGTTCTATTTCCACATGGATAACTTCCATCTTCTGATAATCCTCACGTCTTCAGAAACCCCAGGACTTGAAAACATGTCCTCAGATAACCTGCACAGTATCAAAGGCAGCAGAGAGGGTCTGGATAGAGGGAACAGGCTCTGGGGGATGAACAACAGATCCCACAGGAGTCAGAACCAGGTACACCACAACAATTACCCTTGTCCCGCACACACAACCCACACTCGGACATGTAAAGGGTAGCAGGCTTCCCACTTCCTTTGAAGCCTTAAGCTTTAGCCCTTTAAGCCTAAATGCACTTTCAAAGCCCGGAGGTCAATGACTGGAGATTATCCAGGCAAAGGCTGCTGGGCAGAAAGCTGTTCTTTTGAGTCACTGCAATGCTATCCCTGAAATTCAGGCTGATGACAACTCAGCATTTGTCAGAGTGAAAAAAGCTTTAGAACACCGAAGGGCCAACAACAGTTGTCAGGTGCAGCTTTAGTTAAAAAATGAATATGAAAAGGCTGAACCCAGGGCACCCTCATTTCACCCCAGTGGAAGGGCTGAACCCAGGCTGGGGTTCCAGGCTGTCCTGGGACACCAAAGCAGTGCCCCTGTTCTTGTGGCTTAGGACAAGTGCTGTGCACGGTAATCTGTTAAAAACAGCTTAAAAATTGTTGTAAAATATTGATAGATCATTAGCATGTACTGTTAGTTTGGTTGTTATATTGTAAAAAGGGTTAGAAGGGCAGTTATAAGAAATACAGCACCCAAGGTACCATAGCACACCTCAGTAAAGTGCACCATGAGCCAGCCTGGACAGAACTGTAAGGGCCAATCAAGCACCTTAAACCTTCATGCAAATGAAGGATCCAAACAGAAACCAATCCAAAGAGACAAAAAAAAGGATAAAAAGGGGCTTCTGACCCAGGGAATCCAGGCTGCTCCACCTGGGACATCGGGGCCGTCATCGGGGCCAGCGCTGCTCCATCCTCGACAGGAACGCTCCTGCTCAGTCCGGGGCCCCCTTGCTTTAGGCCTTTCTTTTTATTAGAATAAATGCTGAAATTACTTTAGTACCAGGAGTCTGGTCTTGTTTTTAACATGTACTGTTAGTTTGGTTATGGTAAAAGGGGTTAAAGGGTAATTATAAGAAATTACACCTCAGTAAAGTGCAGCACCCCCCAAACGAAACAAGCCAGCCTGGACAGAACTGTCATGGGACAATCGAGCGCCTTAAACCTTAATTCAAATGAAGGATCCAAACAGAAACCAATCCAAAGGGACAAAACCAGGATAAAACAGGCCATCTGACCCACTGAATGTGTCCAGCTCCACCTGGACCATCGGGGCCATCACTGGGGCCATGGCTGCTGAGCAGCCCCAGCGCTGGCACTGCTCCATCCCCGACGGGAATGTTCCTGCTTGGCCCGTGGGCCCCCTTGCTTTCGGCCTTTCTTTTTATTAGATAAATGCTGAAATCACTTTAGTACCGGGAGTCCTGTCCCATTTGTAGCATACTTGACCAGCCGGGCTCTTTCTCAAGTGTTACAAATGATGCAAAGCCACAGGAGCAAGGGAAGTTTCTGGTCACCATGCCAGCAGGTGCAGGAGCAGAAGAGGGAGTAAATCTGCTGGCAAGGAGGTGTCCAGAGAGTTTTTGACATGCCAGGGTGCAGTCCTGCCTGGCATGCCCCAGGGAGCTCAGGAGGCACTGTCCCAGCTGCAGGGACAGACAGACACAGCCTCTTGGGGCCACCTCTCTGCACAGTCACCTCCCAGCCTCCCACCTGGGCTGCAGCACCTTCCTCCTGCTTACAGCAGGCAAAGCCAAAACCTTGAAAATAAGAGTTAGAAGCCATCAACCTGCACAGGATTTTTGGGCTCCTCTCTTCCCTGCCCTGGGCTCCACTGCAGCTGATACCTGTTGCAAATATAACCTGAATTTAGCTGTTTGCTGCTAAAATTTTCAAGGCAGGGGAAAGGCAAACACAATCTAAAAGGAAAAGATAGTAAGGAAATATTATCTGTGCAGTTTAACAGCAAGCAAAGATATGTGGAAGGATGGGGTGTGGTTTATAAATGTAGTTTGAGCATCACTCTCACAGCCTGGCCTGCCTCCTGCCCAGGAAGGGAGCAAAGAAGGAAAACTCTGAAGCCAGTTGGGCACTGGTAACAATACCTGATCCCAACAGCTGTATCCCATGTCCTGGAAGAAATCCCTGTGGTGCAGGTTGGGGTGTTGCTGGCAAATGAATTGCACTGCTCTGGCTACTCAGATATCCTTGTCCAGTTGCTACGGGAAGAAAAATCAAAGAACAAGACTGGTAACAATGTGGAAAACTAAGTAAAGCATGTGTTTAAAAGCCTTGCTGGCTGCCAGCCAGGGTGCTCAGCACCTTCCAGGTTGCATCCCAGAACAATTAGTCTGTGTGCAGCCACTGAGTTTCCCAACACACTGCTCACCTCTGGGATGGAGATGCTGGCTCCACTCCAGCAAAACACTTAAACACATTCTTGAACTTTAACTGTGCTCTCAGGGCATCAGAAGGGATGATCACCCATGTGCCAAAGTGTGAACAACACAGAAAATCTCAGCATAAAACATGTGGAAATGCTCACTGGAGTGTCTGGGGAAATGTGTTTCACATGTGTTTGAGAGAGAGCTGCCCAGATACTGTGGGAGCCATCCCAGGGCTCCTTTCCCAGGAGGACAGGAGGCCAACAACATTTTCTTCCACATTTCCATTTTCTTAGGCCTGCAGGGCTCTTGTCAAGGCATTATCAGAATAACTCTCATTGCATTAATCCTCTTAGGAGGGGTTTACCTCCATCCATCTTTCTTCCTTTCACCAGGGCACATTGCAACTCAGAAAGCTCTGCATGGTCAGTGAGGAGAGGTGATTCCCTTGGAGGCAGCTTTTGAACTATCCTCATCTGGAAGACCTTCTGTTCAGTAAACAAAACACTGACATAATTACTATTACTACTATTATTTTTATTATTAGTATTATTATTATTATCATAATATGATAATGTATTAGTACCATTCTTTTGCCTTTGAGGCTAGCAACTATAGGAAAATAAGTTAGGTAATTTAAAAAACATTTTAAAACAGAACCCAAAAAAACCCCCTTCTTCTGCAATTAAAAGACAAAGTAAACAAGAAAACTTCTTCAGTAAGTGATAGATTTCTCTTGACTTGAATTATCTGAGAGGAACTGTTGATGAAATCCTCCACACCTGTGACCCAGGAGATCTAGCTCAGGCAACCATAGGAAACGGAAAACCTACAAGCCTGTGAATTATTCTCTATTACCTGACAAAAGACACCCATATTTTTAGCTTTCCTTTCACCAGTTCTGTTTAACAATAAAATCCAATTCTTCAGCTGTTTCTGAAAATCTTGCCTAATACATTTCCATAGTGTCTGTCACCTGTCATGACCTACCTGTGTTCTACAGACAGTGCCTCCTCACCAAGGGCCAAAACCACATTTACACAGAGCAGTCAGGAAGAGACACTTGCTCAGGGTCACCCAGACACCACCTCAGTGGTCAGTGAGAGAACCCCAAATTTCTGATTCCTGAACTCTGCCTATTTCATGCACCTTTGTACTCTTCCTATAACGTACGCACCTTTGTAAGAGTAGACCTCTAACAACACCACATCATCACTCCTGACACAAACCAAAACTGGGCTGTGCTTTCACACCTGCTTCTGACAGTCTGACATCCCCATTTTCAACACTGGAAGCAGAGATCAGAGTTTAGCCACATCCAGCTTAGCAAAGCCTAAGCCTAAGGCAGCAGCAAAGCCCCAGGTCATGCCCTGTGTGACTCTGCCCCTTCAGCTGCAGCCCAGCCACAGGGGCCAGGTGAGATGCAGAGATCCCACTGTGCCACTGAGCTCAGCTGATCCACCAGGAACCCACATCAATCAGGAATTAGATGAGGAGTTGGCTACATTATGACTGTGAATCAGAGAGATGAAAGATCAAAAAGAAGAAAAATCCAATAGGTTTACTTGCTTTATAAAGCTTACAGTGGATTACAAAGGAATTTCTCTAGGCTCTCAGATATGTTATTCACTTGCTTACAAATGTGCAAGCTCCTGAACAATCATAACTCAGTTTCATCAATATTTTGGTAATAGAAAAAATATAATTACATAGAAATAAAAGTTGAGAACAAGGTTTTATTTGCATAGCAATGTTGACTGTTCCAGGGGGCAGCTTCTATCTGAGGGTGTTTTTACTCACTGCTGGTGGCACAGGAGTTTGAGAATAGGCTCTGACTTGCACCTACCCACAAAAGGGACTCACTAGAGTAACTGAGAACAAAGCTTGAAAAGTCTTATCTAAAGCCTGAGATCACTCTGCCTGACCAGGAAGCAAACAGCAACATTTAAATCTTACATTGCTGTGGAATTAAGGAAAATTTCCTGGGATACACCATACTCACAAGGTAGAGCTGTTTCCTCTTCTGTCTGGTGAAACATTCCATCAGATTCTAGATGCTATTAAAAAAATTATCAAAGGCAGGGGTGGAATCTTCAGCTCATCCCCACCCATCCCATTCTGGAAGCACCCAAAAGAGAACCACTTATTCTAAAAGTGACTAAGACATGAGTCATCTGATGAGCAAGCAGATTGGCTCTGGAAATCTTATTCAATCCAAGACCATCTCCAAGTCATTTCATTACCTAAACCATTTATCCATTTTATACAGCAGCAGCACTCCAAGGCCAGGAAGAAGCTCTTGTTTCCAACACCAAGGTAATTGCAGCTTATCTTGTCCTGCTATGATAGACAGCGCACAACCAGGAAACCCTGCAGAGCAAAACCTCCTGGCAAATCTGCATTACAGAGCACTCTGAAAAGCAGCTCTGGAGATGCCTCCAGCCCCAGCCAGCACTGGAGTTTAGCTGTACTGGCACCAGCCCCTGTGCAGCTCAGCACCTGCAAAGGCAAACACAGCCCTGCTCCTGGCAGCAGGATGCCAGCAGGGCTCACTGCAGCCTGTGCCAGGACTGCAGCCAAAAGCTTTCAACCTCCTCCTGTTGCTCTCCCCAAAACTCTCATATGAAGCTGCAAAAGCATTAAGTCAAACCACTAATGAGGTTTAAATACCTCTCCATTCTGGAGGAACATGAGCACCTCACAAAGCACATTTGCTCATCTCCACAAACATCCTGTGGGATACATTCACAGGCTGGGGAGAAGATGTGATCCCCAAGAATCCTTCTTAACAGACCCCAACAGATACCTTTGAAATGTTACCTTAAGATCCAACAGGAGATCTGTGGCTGATGTTCCCCTGCCCTCTTCCTAAATGCTGGTGAGCACATTGGTGAGCTCTGGCCTGTCCTTGGAGGGCCCCTCACACCCCAGCCCCAAGCACAGCAGCAGTGGTGCCCCCAGAAAACATCCTGGGCACCCCCAAAATGATGAGTCTGTTCAGCCTGGTTTGCAGCTCCCTGTCCAACCATTCTTCAGGGCTGCTGATTTCTCTGTGTTCCATGAGCACAGCACAAAAAGTACACTTGTAAGTGGAATAACTTCAAAATAATTTGAGTTGTTCCACACCATTCCTCTGACATCACACTATGACCAGTGCCTTGGTATTGCATTTCCACAGCTTTAGGTTTTCTGAATATTTTTTTTTCTGAATAACAGGAGAACACAGCCAGGGTTTCCACCTGAATGGCCAGCCCTGTGAGCATCAGCCTTTACATAAACAAGGGTAAAAGAACAGAGATTTTTCACCAGGGGTGAATTTGCAGTTTGCCTCTGCTGGACTGTATGTTAACAGTTGCCACCACCCACCTGCTTCCTCCATGGAGCCAAGGCTGCTCTGCCTTCACTATTCCCTTTGGCACTGAGGAAAGCTTTTCATCCCTTTGCTCTAAACCCAGTGACCACGACTCACAAACTGAGGTCAAATAACAGGACTTAATCCCCTAAACACAGTCAGCCTTGGCTTCACAGCTGCTGTGCTGGTGTGGCAGTGATCTTCCTTGTCTGAAACATTAGACCATGTCTGCCCATGGCTCCTGACCACCTTTCTACATCCCACATCCCTCCAAGAACTTCAAGTTCACCACAAAATAATCGACTAAAAGGAAGATCCCACCTCTGGAAGCAGAATGGAAGAAACCCCACACAACAGGCTGGCCTGAGGATGGAGAGACAAACTCAAAGCAACAGCCCAGAAAAAGTCTGATGTTACCACAAAGCAGCAGCTGCCAGCACTGATGAAGAAAGATGAAAAGGCTGAAAATCTCCACAAAGGCTCCTTACAGCTGCCTGCAGGTGCAGGTACAAGATGAACAGAGGATAAGCTGGTTTTCAGCACTGTTACAGCAAACACCTCTGAAGCTGCAGAGGGCTGACACTCACCCCCAGAGGGTTTGGATGGGGGTCCCTGGGCTGAGAGCAGCCCAGCTGCTCCCAGGATGGCACACACACCTTCCCAGACACCTGGGCACACAGCATAAAGGGAAGAGCTGCAATCCCACCAGCACATCACTCTCCATTGCTGTCCATGGGGATGGAATGGGATGCACCAACAAAGTCTCCAGGAGGGAGGAAAACCCAACAGCCTTCAGGAAGAGTGCACAGCAGCTCCAACACAAATCCACTTCACACTCAGGCCAACACATCCCGTCTCTCATCCTGAAGGCATCCTTCAAAATAAAATTACCAGCTCTTTTGCTATGCTTGTAGCATCATGAGATGTGTCTGCTCCCCACTGGGATAACTGCTCTGTGTGTCTGCCTCTGCCCAGCCACTCTGCCAAGCACTCACAGGGCTGCAGGGCTTCACTGCCCCCTCCAGCTCCCCTGGCCATCACTCACTGGCTGCTGGAGCATTGCAGGCCAGCATGGTGCCATGGCCCTTTGAATTTATACCTCTGGAACTGGTGAAAAGGGAATTCAAGGACAGATAGATCCTCTGAACAGACAAACAGCTGTACCCTAGGGGAAGAGAGAGGCAGGTAGAAAGGAGCTTACTGATTTCCTTAGTCCCTTTCTTTGGGAGTTCTCTACAGAGGCCTTAGGACAACCTCACCTCTGCACACCCTTCCCCTCAGCTGTTTGCATCCAGCCCATGGACAAGGCAGGACTGCCCCCAAGGTGACCAGCAACACAATGCCACAGCTCTTTCCTGACCACTCAATTCAGAGGGAAGCAAAGAAGCAGCAGGAAAACACACAGGGTAAAACACTGTATAAAGACCATCAATTACAAATCCCCCTTTTCAAGTGGAGGGTTTCACTCTGCACAAGTCCCAGAGAGGTTACACACCTCCCACCCCACCATAAGCTCATTAGTGAAGTCAATAATGAGAGGGCTCCCCAGGGATGGATCTGTGTGCAGCCACCACCATCCTGTCCCACTGCTGGCACTGGATCTGCTCCATGGAGGGGCACTGACTGCAGCCAAGGCAGCTTCACTGCCACTCTGCTTTAAACAAGCAGAGCTCTCTGAAATCATTAACTCATATAAACATTTCACGTCTGTTTAGGGAGCTCCATTTTCACAAGCATTCACACATGGAAAGCAAACACTGAGTGCATTCAAGAAGTGGTAGAATCAAGAGAGGAAAAAGCTTCTGCTATAAATAGTGAAATGTTCCTTGTATTTTGTGCCACACAGTCTTTAAATCCTGTTACCTTCAACATCTGCATCTTCACTTTAAATGTTCTGCTTCCCCATACTGTTGCTGTAATTTTCACTAAGCCAAAGCAGGCCAGAGCATTTGTGGTCTGCCCAGGGGAGACTTGTCTGGCTAAAAATTTGTGCTCTTTCCCCTGCTCCCCCACCCTTCTCTCCTCTGTTTGCTGTATCTTGATTTTTAGACAATAAGTGAGTCAGGGTCTGTCACCAACCCTATCTGTGTACAGCACCAGTGCCATCACCCAGTATGAACCAATAACAATATAAATGCAAAATTCTGCTTGTACAGGGGCTGGCCCAAAGCTCATTGGAAAGACATCATTCTCCAATGGCACATGGACCAGAGCCAGCATGAGCAGAAAAGCATGATTTGGAAAGGTGACTCACTATTTGGAAAATACAATCTTGCAAAAACCTGATCCTCCATCAGAACGTCTTTGTACTTTCCAACAGACCAAAATAAGTGTGTGCACATGTACGTATGTTTTTATCAAGCATTTTTGGCATAGGATGCATTTTGATGCATGGTGATGGGTGCATCCTGTAAGCCCTTAAATGTAATAGAGATAAACCTGAAGCCAATTAGGAAAATTATACTGCTGAGCTTACATGATCCACAGCTACTCTGAAAGGGACAAAAATTTAACTCCTATGGAAAAGATCAAAACAAAAACCCAGATCCATTGTTAAACAGATTAATCAGACTCTTGGAAAGCTCATGAGGGATTGGGTTCAATCTCTGCAGCTGTTATTAACATAAGCCCTGTACAGCAGTAACAAAAGACCTGCCTAAGCCCCACTCTGCTGTTTACTTTGCAATGGGACTCTGCTTGGGCTCACAGCATTTCATACAAACACTCTTCATTAGGGGGACAGGACAAGAGGAAGGAGTTGCCTGAAGTTTACACTGCAGCAAAACAAAACTCTTAATGGCCCTTATTATAAGGGCAGGACTACCAGTATGGAAGAAAGCAGAGCCCCAGTGCCAGCAGCACCTTTCCTGATCCAGCAGAGTCTGGGCACGATGCTGTGCAGGACACAGCAAGTGCCAGTCCTTTCCAGGGGATGGAGCATGTCAGGGACAGAGGGGAGCCAGGGATGAGCATGTGCAAAGTAAAGAAAAGCACATTGTGCTGGCTGGAGTGAGCCTGGAGTGGATGGAGCACCACCCAGCTCAGGGCTGGGGAGGCCAGGCACAGCCACAGATGGATTTAGGGCAGGAAGGTTTCTGCTCACCAGTGCAGCGAAGGCACAGCCAGGAGACAGGAGCCTCAGCACATCTCCAGAGGGGCTCCCACAGCTGCAGGGCTGGGATGGACCCTCCTGTGCCACTGGCTGCCAGGAGACGCTGCAGGGATGTGCTGTGGGAGAGGGATAATGGCATCCAGAGTGAGAAGGCTCCAAGGAGAGCTGACAGGTGAATGGAGCAGGGGAATGACAGCCTGCTGAGAAACAGCCTCCTGCACCCCTCGTGGGGCGTCCATCACGCGCTCCCCAAAAATGCCCAAATTAGAGCGAAATACGACGCTGCCGCCTCCGGAACAGAAATTATTCATTCCATAAAAAGCATTTTCATGCATCTCTCTTATGACTCTTCCACTCCTCTCCAGGCCCACTCACTCCTCTCCTGCAGAGGAGCCATTTGATGAAGGAACTTTTTTGATGGCAGCATTCTGCAAACTTTTTTTGTGGAAGGGTTAAATGAGAATATTGCTGCAGGGATGGCCAGTGCCAGAGGAAACAGAGACAGCAAGGGAGAGGATTCCTCCCATTGCAGCTGAGCATGGCATCCACTTTGCTGAAAGCAGAGAGTCCTGCCACCCCTTCCACTGTGATTTTATCACATTGTTTTTCAAGATGTGCAGATTAGAACAAAGTAAGTATCTCAAAACATGCTTTGTATGCTTAAGTCTTGTTAGAGCTGAACAAATGCTTAAGGACATGTATGGCTTCAGGAAGCACTGCTGGATGGGATCTGTGCTTTGCTCACAACCAGGCTTTGCATGAGTCCAAGAGGATTTCCAGGCACAGCCCAGGAGCCTGGGCAAGAATAGAGATGTTGGTGCATGGTGTCACACACAGTAACACCTAACAATGGTTCCAGGGAGCACATGGAACCAGCAAGGCTGCTGGAGGGTGCCCTGAGAGCCCTTGGATCCAGAACCAGTTGCATGGCTGGGGCAGGTAAGAGCCACTTTGCTTTTTTTATGCACTTCTCTATTCCAGCCTGGAGGAGGAACCACTGCTGCAGAGGCAGTGAAGAAGCACTGAAGAAGTCCCTGCTGGCAGCCCAGTGCTTGGGAGCCAAGTTTAAACTCCTGACTGTCATCGCTTCATCAGACAGAGTCAGACACTTCAACCCCACATTGCTGCTTCTCCACAAACTGGGGCCAGCAATTTTCTTGCTGGGGCTGGAGGACTGAGCCATCACCAGGCGCCTCCCAGGCCCACATCTCAGTGCCACACTGTCACCTTCCACTGCTCCAACTCCCACTGTCCATAAATCCACTGCAGCACTTGCACATCCTGAAACATTTAACTGGGACAAATGCCACCTTAGACTCTGCAGAAGCACTGCCTGGTGAAGACTGCAGAGAGCCCTAGCACCAACCAAAAGGTTTCAAGTGGTAATTAATCAGCTACAATAATAAATAATACATATACTTTCAAGTGTTTACTCATTTCCTGAATGTCTCCCATAAATATCTAACCAATAAAGCACACTTTGAACAGTGACACTTGTATCTTTTCCCTTCTGAGCTAACTCTGTGCTATTTACTTAAAATAGAAAATTCTGCAGGAGAAAGACAGGTTGAAAGGTAACAGAATTTTGGAAGTAGCTTGAGCATTCAAATTTACTCTGAACAAAGAATACTAAATACAAGTATTTAAACTTTTCTCAGTCCTACTTTATTTTATGGACAAAGTTCATACACCTGTTTTAATCCATTCAGTCAGTCAGGCTGCTGGTCTACAGCTCTCTTCAGCAAGTGTCACATGTGATGCTCACTGCTCAGGCTGCACTCCTGCCAGGGCACAGCTGGTCCATGCAGCCTCAAAGAAACCAGCACCAAGATAAAATCCTGACCTCAAAAACACAGCCCAAGAAACCTTCACTGAAGTACAGGAGCTTTGCTTTTAATGTAGAGAGAATTGCTACATTAGGCTTTGGAAACAAACTGTTGTGTTAAAAAGTAATAATCAAGAAATTAGTGCAGATCTCCCCTCAGTAAAGAAAACCAGGGTTGTGAAGAAATCTGGAATGCTCTCCACAGCCTTTGGCATTTGCCTTAAGTGGCTGGAAAAGGTTAGTGTCATTTGGCTCTTAGCAAGGTTTAAATGAGCTTCAGCCCTTTGTGGAGGGCTGGCCAGTTTGACGGGGCTTAATTTATGATAGTGAGCCCCAGAGCCCTGCAGACACCCCAGGACAGGCAGTCAGCACCAAGAGCTGCTCACCCCCACCATCCTCCAGGGACACCCCACACTGGCCTCAGGCCCCTCTCCACCACAGCCCAGGGACACTCAGCCAAAATCACCCATCCCACCAGGGCCGACCAGACTTTTAAACTACAAATTTATCAGCAAGGTGCAAAAACCCTACCTTTATATTCCAGCTGGTACCTAATCCCTTCGACTCTCCTGGAGAGGTGCTTTTCATTTCCAAAAAGAGCCAGGAGTTAATGTTCTTGCCAGGGTAGTTAACCAGAGCAGCAAAGCCTCTTTTCAGTGTGCAGGGCCCAGGTGACTGTCTCCAGGGGATTAGCTGTTACCACATTTAGTTCAGTAAAGGGTTTAATCTCAGCTATGTTCACAAAGACTGTGAAGACATTCGCCACTGAATTCCTGGGGACTGACACCTTGAGCAGCTGCAGGGCTTGGAGCACACCCCGGACAGGCATGGAATGGTAATTGGTAGGAGCAGGGAGCTTTTTACCCCTCTCGAGCACAAGAAAGGGTAAGAGACAGCTCTTTTTGAGGGATAAAGCCACTGTCAGCTGCCAGCCAAGGGATGACAGGAAGGTGAAGGAGCAGGAGGGGTGAGGGAGCTGGGGGCAGGAGAGAGACGAAGATTTTCAAAGCCCTCCAGGGCAGGCACCAAGTCTCTGTGCTGATGGTCACAGCAGCTGCTGTCAGGGACAATGGTTGCCAAAAACATGAAATGTATTCCAGAGAGCCTCTGAAAAGTCCACAGGGTGAAACAACTGGACTTGTGCCACCAGCTTTAATGTGGAGCTCAGTGAGGCTCCGCTAAGCACTGTGAGCCAGAAGCAGGGCTAAGGGAGGGACTGGTGTCTGCAGTCACCTTGGAGGCTTCAGAGCAGACCACCAGCCAGGCATCCAAGCTCTTCTCAAACCAATGAGACCTTCCATTTATGAGGAGGAATCATGTCCT
The DNA here is from genome assembly GCF_901933205.1 of Camarhynchus parvulus. NCBI lineage: Eukaryota > Metazoa > Chordata > Aves > Passeriformes > Thraupidae > Camarhynchus > Camarhynchus parvulus. The sequence goes on from NC_044589.1 coordinate 177,947, forward strand.
AAAATCCCGACTTTGTGAACCACTGTTCCCTCTGGCACTGATGAAGCATTTTGATTCCTCACTTACTGCCTGCTCCAACCTCTTGAGCAATGGCTCAGGTATTCATTAATGCCAAGGACAAACACTGAAGCCTTGAGACTGCTTCTTAAACTCTTCACCAGAAGAGAGGGAAATTCATATTTTCCCTCTTGCTCATCGAGAAAGCAGGCTGGGGTGGGGCTGGAAAGACTTACAAAGCCCTGGGCACACAAGGATAAGAAATTCCACTGTGGAGCTGCCTCCCCTGCTCCCCCAGCTCACAGGGGGCTCTGCTGGCATCTCACACCCCAGCTGGCTGAGCACTCAGTGCCTGCATCGTGCCAACACTGCTGCCTGAACCCTGGAGAGAGCTCCTCTAACTGCAATGTCAAGTGGGTGAACAAAGAAATGTCAGAAAACAGGGCTGGAAGGAGAATGCCTGAAGACATCAGTGAGCAGGACATCACTGGGCGCTTAAAAGAATGACAAAGGCAATTTTCACAAATGGAAGGGTGAAATAAAGGAGAAATGAGAGTGAAGATTGAAAACAATTTCCTACTGTTTGGCATGCTCTAAAATTAGTGCTGTAATAGATCTCATCAGCCAGCATTTATTTTCCATTCTGAAGACAAGAATTCAAATAAGCAGCAAGAGAAGCTGAACAGCCGACCTCAAACCCAGGCAGCAGCACACACCAGGCTGCTCAAACCCAGCTGGGTCTTGCTTGGGATTTTCAGAAGTGAAAACTCAAGCTGGAGACCCACATTCCTCAGCCACATCACAACCCCACCAGTAGAGAGGTGACAGAGCCTCTGGAGCAGGAGGGGACAGGCTGCCCATGGCAGATTTGCTGTGTTCATACAATTGTAGGAGAAAACTCCCTTTGGAGGGAATCCCAAAGTTACAGTGCCTGGAAAGAACCTGAGGTTACACAGCAGGCTTTGGGAAGCCCCTGCTGTTAATTGTGCTGATGGTTTTCACTCCTGCTGTGCCCTAGGAACAAACCTTGCTCACCTGGCTCTACCAATGGTCCCAGAGCCCTGCAGGGATTCCTGCAGGGATTCCCCAGAGCTCCATCATTTTGCTGTGACTGTCCAGGGGCACAGGGCCAGCTCCAACTCTGTCCCCAGAACTGGCCCATGGGTCAGCAGAGCCCAGGTGGAAATGCTGGCACACTTCTGTACCCCACTTGCTGCTGTGCTGATCTGCACCTCTTGGGGAGCAGCCCCACAAAGTCTGGCACAAACAAATGCTACGTGGTTTTGAACTCAAAAAAGCAAACAGCAAATGTCTAAAGGCCTCATCTTGCTGCTCCCACAGCTCCCTCCTCCAAGCAGGCACATACAGGTAAAGGTATTTTACACACTAAGGGCTGGGGGGCTCTGGAAAAGCCCCCAGACCCAGGGGGGAGCAGCAATGGAAGCACTGATGTGATGCACCCACTGCTCTTTGAAAGTTTAAGAACAAATCCCTGATGGCAGAGGAGAACTGGCAGCATCACTCAGCTATGAGGTGTCAGAGATATTTCAGGCAGCCATTCCTGAAATATATTCTCATGCAGAATCCCAGAAAAAGTCACCTCTTCACTCCCCCAGCTGCCTCTCTGTGCATTGCTGCTAACATGGATGTGACTCACTAGAGCTGGGTTTATATTAAACTCCTGAAACAGATTGTTTGGCTGTTATGTAAATCCAGTAAATGTTAAAACACCAGAATAAATCAGTCAGGCAGTTACCACTGCCAGCTCTCCAGAGACATCCAAGGGACTGATTTTTTTAAAAGGTAGAGGTGGTAAGAGATGAGGGGGAAGCAATAACAACAATAGTAATAACAATAAGGACAACAATAACAACAATATTGATAATAATATAATCACTGACAATAAATAATAATAATAATAACAATTAATAATAATAATAATTATAATAATACCACCAGAGCTTTTCAGGGAGAGCTGTGCCAGTGGCTGCAGTGCCCCCACCACTGCTGACACCAGTGTCCTGCCCAGCCATATACAGGCAAATGCCCCAAATTCTGCTGTGCACAGGTTATGCAGCATCACCTGCACAGGACACAAACTCTGTAGCAGCAGAAGTGCCTCCTTACCACAATGAACCAGCAATGTGACCTCAGGGGAGGTCAATCTGTATGACAGCACTGATGCTGGGCTTAGGACTTCAGGTTAAAATAAAATAAGCCCCAAACAAGGCATGAACATGGTTCTTCCCATCCTGTGACTGGGAAGGAGGTTCCTCTTTAGGAGCTGCCTCTCTCCCATGGTGCAGAGGGCATTTGCCACTCCTGCTCACAGTGACACCAGCAAGCCAGCACAGGAACAGATTTTAAAATTTGCAAACACAAGTGCTTCTACCCGAAACCTGACTCCAGGTTTATAAACAGTCTATGGGCCAAAGGATTAGTCAGAAAAATTATCTGGCAAATAATCTGCAAGAATAAGCAAAACCAGAGCATATCACCATCTGCTCATGGGTAACTCCTAAGGCAGAAATGAGGAGCCTTCAAATTAAAGTCTTCACTCTGTGATTGTTGATAACCAGGCCATTGCACTCAAAATGCTCCCAAAGCCACATTAGCAACCAAAAAAGGGAGCAGGTAGAAATTAGGACCCCAAATCTGAGTTGCATGTTGGCTGAGCTGCTACTTGCATGGGCTGCACAGCTCAGACCAACCCCTACTCAGCTTCAAAAGCAGCTGGAGCCTGTGGTCCCCACAAATGGGAGCCCCTCTGGGATTTCCCCACCACTGGGCACATCTGGACAGGCACATCTGGACAGGAGACAGTGACCTGCCCAGCCCATGCACTGGCAGAGCACAAGTTCCATTTCCAGCTGCCCTGGAGATGAGACTACAGAGCACTGAAATGAAGAGATCTCCGAGCTGTGTTTAATTAAACATAGTCTGGGAAAGTCTCTGCTTTTGTTCAACACTGCCTCAAAAGAAAAGGGCTGAGTAATCCACCAATGGGGAAAAACACACTCTTTAGCTACAAGGTGTTATTATTATAGGCTTAATATCAAAATGGCTTGTTCAGTTTATTAGTCTAGAGCAAACACTCCCAGCCTTGGCAAGACTGGTATTACAGCTCTGTATTTCACACTTACATAAACACTGCAGGTCTGCATGGACAGGAGTCTCCTGTCTGGAGAGGGAAGGCATTGATTTGCACCAGGTTTCCATGGCCCAGTAAAACTGGTCAGACAGACAGGAGAGGAGTTTGTCTGTACTGGGGATAGCAGGAGTGGTGCAGCAAGGACAGGGAAACCTGGTGGGAACTGATCTCTCTGACTGGGGCCAGCAGCAGCAGCAGCTCCACACACCAGGGCACAGCACAGGCCAGCAGGGAAACACTCCTCAGGACACCAAGGACACTGACCTCACACCTGATAAACCCAGGGGCCCTGGGCTCCTCCTTCTGCAGAACAGAGGTGATCACTGACATGCAGGGAAAAGGTTTTGGAGCAGAGCTGAAGTTACTGCTGCTGAGCCTGCCCTCGGGCACAGCCCCCAGCAGCAGCCAGGGATTGCTGGGGGCTCTGCAGCACAGTGGGGCTGGTGATGCAGCTCTGCCCCCACAGCCACTCACCTGCCTGCAGGTGCAGCCAGCCCCAGGCTGACCCCTCATCTCAAACACCCAAGCTGTTGCAAATAAAAATTTTAAGTATCTGAGATTTTCAAGACACCGTGACATTTAAGGTTCTTTTTTGAGTATTTGGTGCAGTAGAAGCTTTCACTTCTCAAGTTGAAAAACAAACCCTTTCTCTGTCTTTTATTTGTTAATTAAATGTGTTCATTGTATTCAGATCTCATTTTTTTGTGCATAATGTTTTGCCCATCTGTTTGATTAAAAAAGAACCCAACCACCCAGCTTCATTAAGCTAATTGGATGCATTCAGCCTTTGGTTAATATTCTGAAGTAGTTTACAATTATTCTCCCCAGTTATTAAATCTCCTCTGAGGATCTTATTTTCTGTACTAGACTCTTTATTAGCCAGCACTTGAGCTGGACTGAGTTTGCCCACCCTTACCCACATGCAAACATCCCACCAGCTCCTTTAATGATATAAATTTGTGCTTCACCTGACACTCTTCAGCTCACCCTGACCTCAAACCATGGCACCTTCCTCCCTCTGGGCAAGAGGCTCTACACTGCAGGAGAACAATGAAGTATTAAAGAGAGAACTACAAATTCTGTACATCTGAATTTGTCTACAACCCATCTGAAGCTATTTTCTCAGTCTCCACAGCACTGTGGGCAATTGAGCTCTGCAGCATGACAAGCACTGCTCAGGAAGCACAAGTTGTGCCACACCTGCCACACAAACAGGGGAGTTCAGGCATCCCAACACCAATTCCACAGGGAGAGGATAAACCACACACACCCCCATGACCACAGCCCAGGGTCAGCAGGAAATGCCCAGGTTAGAACATGACCTCTTCTACTTGCTTCTGCAACCCCAGCCCAGCCTCTATTGTTTGTATTTAAAGAAAACAGCCAGTTTTCACTCTCTTGGTATAAAAGGTGGTTACACTTGCAAGAAATCACTTGGAAGTAATTTAAGGGAAGGAGGAAGAAATTTAGAGGTTGAGGCAGCTGTGATTTGACATGGGCTGACCTGGCACCTGAGGAGAACCTTAATGACACTTCCTTCCAGCCAGCCTGCTCTCCTTGGTTCATACTCTAATTAGCTTTCCCTTTCTGACAATCCAGGCAGAAAGCCTAGACCACACTTGAAAATTTGGCCACATTATTACAACTTTTCAATAGCCTGGCAACAGCATCAATTAATAGAGAGCTCACTGCCCCACTGTGCTTAATGCTTTAAGAAAGGCAAGCTTTGCCTCAAAGAGCTTAGAATCAAAGCAGGCTTTAAAAAGAAAGCTTAAATGTTGTAGTTTAACTTGGCAGGCAGGTAAACACCAAACAGCTGCTTGCTCACAGATCCCTCTCCAGGAATGGTGGAGAGAACTGAAGGGAAAAAAATGTAAAATTTGTGGGCTGAGATAAAAACATGTTAATAGGATATAAAAAGAAAAGAAAATAATTAATAACAATTTAATTAGAATATACAAAACAAGTGGTGCACAATGCAGTTGATCACACCTGCAGACCTGTCAGGCAGCTCTCCCTCCAGTGGATACACTGCAGGGGAGGTGGGATGATCCCCAGCTTTTGTGGAATCTTACTCAGCCAGAGTGAACAGCTCTCCAGAGAGGGGAGGGATGTGGGATCAGGCTTCATTCCCAACAAGCTCTGCCTCCCTCCCTGAGCACGTGGCCTTCCCCTGGGGACACAGTCAAAATGAAAGGGGAAGCACCAAGAGCTGGCTCTGAGGTCCTGGGAAACATAAAACAAGCTGCTCTTCTGCACCCCCCATCACCAGCAACATTTCTTTAACTAATCCTTCAAGGGAAATTACAACTGCCAAGGACTAACTCAGACTGTTCCCAAGTGCCACCAGGGACCAGGTGAGCTCTGCTGCACATGGTCTGAGATAAGCCTGAATCAAGAAATAAGCAGGGCTGGAAAATTAATGTTGTTAGTCAAACTTGAGGGCAGTGCTGGCCCTCAGCCAGGGGTTACTCCAGATGTGCTCCATGTCCTGCACCCTGGGTTTTGGCTGCTCACTCCTTACTGTTCTCACACGTCCCCAGCAGGGACAATGACCTTGTCCATCTGTGAAAGGGTCACAGGTCCCAACAGGAAAACCACAAGGCTGCAGATTTCCAAAGGGACAATCCCAGTGCTTCAATTCCCTGAATTCTTTTTCTTTTCAGGCTGCATCCATCTCATGCCACAGAGCCCAGTCACATTCCTGAATGCCTGTTCACAGGTCAGTAGCCATAGGAGGGGATGCCCCATCCCATGCAGGCAGAAGGCAGCAGCCTCCCCGGGAAAGCTGTCCCCATTAACCCAAGGAATGCAGTGAGGTGGTGGCTGGTCCCATCTCCCTCCCACAGTGTGATCTGTGCCAAAGCTGGTAACAGCAGTAGCAGGCCCACAGCATTATGTGAACTACAGATTTCCATCCTCCAGTGAAGCCACTAACACCCACAAACCCAAAAATCCCTTCAGTGGTTTCTTCTTGGGATCAGCCAATGTACCAGACAGCCCAGAGCCAGGAGAAAGATGCACCTGCCTATGAGAGACCTGTAGCAGCAAACAAATGCACTACAGAAGGGACATCTACCTGAAATTTGCTCCTCTCACTCCCAAGCTTCCTTGTTTTTCTTAAGATTATGCTTGCAGCTAAATGAACACATTACAGTAGAAATTTTACTCTTAATTTGTCCCTTGGGTGTTCTGCTGACCCTACCAAGAACTATATTTAAATGTGCAATTTCCTGGCTAGACTCATTTGCAGTCCCTCCCCCCTGGCTGCCTGTGCAAGTCTGGCCCAGAATCCAATTAGCTACCACCACCCTTTAAATGAAAGGAATTACACTCAAACAAGAAAAATAAAATTAAAGATTTTAATTACATCATTATTATATGTCTAAATACTCACAATTTCCGTGCTTTCTGGGAGGTGGTCTCCAAAGACTAGAAAATGACAAGTTTCCAAAGCAGACAAAATTGCAGCCAGAACAAATAATTTGACAGGAGACTCTGCCCAGCCCAATCAGCAGAGCATGTTTGGTTTGACACACTGCAGAGCTGGACGTGGGACCTGCCTGGCACCATGCAAGGAGCAGCTGCTTCCCAGCACCTGTGAGAGGTGTGGGGAACCCAAAGGCTTCCAGCTTCTCACAGGAAGGAGCAGCTGCATTCCATCTGGTATTAATGCAGGAATCTGCTTTCATCAGCATCAGCACCACCCTCCCCAGTGCCCAGGAGCTGTTCCCATTGCAGCTTCCAAAGTAAAGGAACTGCTTTGCTCCTCTTAGTCCTTGAGCAGCATCAGCTGGTGCCAGTGACATCCAGCAGTGTCACCCAGCTGTGCACAGGAGCAAGGCAAGGAGGATGTGGGCTCCCAAGGGCACATCAGAGGGGTGTTTTACTCCTTTCTCTGTCACATCCTCTAAGGCTCCAGGTTTTGCAGGTCAGTTCCCAACTGTGTGATGCTGTGGCTGCTCACATTTAACAGTGACCTCAGAGGACCTTCAGAGTCCCCTCTGGACAGGCTTTCCCACCCCCTCCAGCTCAGCAGCCTGTGCTCCAGTTCTTGGCTTCCTGCCTGCTCCAGGAGCTGCTCAGCAGATCCCCCCAAATCCTTTGGCTCTGGTGAATCTCTCCAGCCAGGGGATGGGGCAGGGCAGCAAGGGCCAGGCACTGCTAGGTTGGAAGACATCAGGAGAGCTGATTGTGTTTGCCTCAAACTTGCCAACTACCAGCTTGGGAGATGCCAGGGCCACAGAGAGGTTCAGAGGAGCTCAAGGACTTTGGAATAGCCAAGCTGCTGCTGAAAATGGTGTTTCTCAATGTCAGCAAATAAGGAGTGGCTGGGATGAGTTTGCTTCAAGGTATCAGCTGTCAGGTCCAAACAAGCTTCAGCTCAGTCCATCCCAAGCAGTGCAGCCAGCCACCTGCACCTGCTCCAGGAAAGCACAAGGGCTTCACTCAGGCCCCTCAGGAGCCACACTGCCACCAACCCAGCTCACTGCAGAACTAAACAACTCCTCTGGGGACAGCTCAGCCTCCTGGGCAGTGGAGCAGGGAGGGTTCAGTGTGAGGCACAGGCTTCTTGCCAAGAAGTCAGAATAACAACTGCAGAGGCACTGGGTGATCCACAGGAGATGACAGTGGAAGGGACAGCTCCAGACAGGCTCCAGTCAGTACACCTGCATGGTGGGACAGGGATTGCTACAGCACTGCCAAAATAAATGTATTGAAACACAATGATGCCCTTCCTTTTGAGGGGAACAGATAGACCAGGACATGGACAGGGCTGTCAGACACTTTTGCAGAAAGCCATCAGCCAGGAAAACCGAATTGCCCAGGAGATGAGCAACTCTGAGCCATCTTCCCCTTCTTTAGCAAGCAGCTACACTGACAACTTGTAAACATACTCTGCAGAGCTCCCTAACCAGTTTGATGGTGAAATGTCAGCACATTTCTAGGTTAATAAAAGCTGGGGCACAGGAGGAGAGAGGAAAGGAAGGAGATTGATTGTCTTAGACAAAGAGATTGGAATGGATTTCACAGCAGGAGAAGGTTTCAGGGCAAGGAAAAATTTATTCATACCTAAAGAGCATGGAATATTAAAGACTCTGAGTTTCATTTCCTCCACAAGGCCTGAGTGGAACGAGACCCTCAGCACTTTGCAGTAACCACAAAACATCTTCAATGAATCCAGGTGGTTTTATCCAGCTCACAGCAAAACCTCAGAAATACCTTGGCACTGCAGCCATGGCATCAGCAGGAGGCTGGTGCGCCTGGGCATGGAGCAGGCAAGGGAGAGCCAGGGATGAGGGGAGGGGGCTTCCCCTGGCATTCTGGGCAGGCACTGAACCAAAGGCAGCCCAGATTTTGGAGTTCAATAGAAGACATCTCTTTAGGTAACACAGAGTGCTCTGTGCATCCCCAGAGCAAATGCCAGTGCCATTTTTTGACTCAGACCTGGAGGTTTATTTGCCATTACTGTGGCACTTCAGACAGTGTTATCACCTGGGCCTGAAGCTGCACAGAGATAATGCTGTCCCTGCTGTGAGGTTTATGTTCTGAGCACAATAAACAATGAGGCAAGCAGGCAGATGTTTGGGTGAGCACAAGGAAAGCTGTATTGGTTTTGCTCTTTCATTCCTTTGGTGGCTGAGAGGATGTGCCACAGAAGAATCAGTTCCCACAGGTGGGACAATCTCAGATTGTCCTCTTGCATCTCTGATAATCATTCTGCATGGAAGACAGATCCGGTAGCATTCAGGTGGAGTACAGACACTTTTCAGCTCCTTGGAAACAGCAAATTCTGAAAATTAACCAAAAATACCAGTTCCATTCTGCATTCAGACTTAAATCAATCTATCTGGCATTAAGGAATGGACTCCCAGCAATTGCTATGAATAAAGCATGCCTTTCCACCATTCTTCAAGGCAAATTACAAGCACTGCTCACATCAAACTGCATGAGAAAGGACACAGCACCCTGGAAGAGATGCCTGATCTCTCTAACCTGGGAGTGCACATTAATAACACAGCTGAGAACACTGAAATTCATGCTCACTACTACCACAGGACAAGCTGAGCCAGAGGCCCTTGTTCTCACTGCTGTAACAATTCACATCCTGCTCATACCCCATACCCCAGCCCTGAGGGGACACATTCCTGCTCCCCCTGCACTCAGCAAGGACTGCCCTAACAACCTGCACTTGGACATCCTTCACTTTTCCAGCCCCATCTGTCAGCCTGGGGATGAGGTGCTGACAGAGAAGGGCTAAAGACCTCATCTCAGGTCTGTCTTACACTCTGCCTGCTAGCCTCAGATATCATTAACCTTTGTCAGTCAAGCTGCCTGACAGCCACAGAAAGGTCAACTCAGATTTCAGCATCAAAGCACCTCATCAGTGAGAGGTCAGCAGATGACTTTCCTGTCCTCATACTGCACTTGAAACAGGCACACCATTAGCAAGCAGACCCAAACCCTTGGTTCCAGCACAAATAATATCCCAGAACAGCAGCACCCAGACAGCATTTCCAAACCAGGTGTTAGGAAGTGTCAAAATTAAGACTTTACTCATTTAAGTGGTCTGCTTCCACATGTGTACTGTAATAATTTGTCATAGGAACACTGCCCCAGGTCCTCCTGCCTTTCAAGTACCTTGATTTCCCTGGCATAGGGTTACCACCTTCTATACATCACCAGTATCCAAACCCAGTTCTCTCTCTGTTGGGAAGGATGAAAGTTTGACAAGAAAGTCTCACAGATATGTGTGCTTAGCAGAAAGATTTTTGAATGTAGAATCTCAAGAAGGAATAGAGATGGAAACAAGTTTTCATATAGAAGAAAAGAATTGCTGAGCCAGTCTTAGTGGCTAACCAAGGGTATGTTAGTTAGAAGGGGTTTTTATGACTTAGAGCAAAGGAAAACCCACCTCAAACAAGAAGATATTTTTACCAAGCAGAAAGATGGCACAGGCAAACAAGTCAGCAAATGTGGCAAGTAGAAAAAAGGTCTCAGAACACTGCAAGAAAACTGAAAAACAGTTCTAGCTTAAACTGTAATGTATTGACTTTTAGTGATTGGAGAACAGTAACATGAATATGGTAATTACAGGAGTTATGATAGGCTATAGATAATAGTTAAGGTATAGATTAGTTCTACTGTATGAAGATGCTCAGCAAAGAAAAGTATTTAATGCATTGTAACCAAAACCAAAGGGTCTCCAGGCCTGCCTGCAGCTGGAGCAGACAGCTGTAGGCACAGCTCTGTCACCCACAGCCCTGGACTGCTGTAATGCCTTAGATCCAATAATCTGCATTTTGAAGAGCTGCCTGGGGTCCCACATCTCTCATTCAGGCTCTTACATCTCTCCTTCCCTCCCAGTTTTCCACGCTGACCTCTAGCACTGACAAAGGACAGGGGAGGAAGCTCTGAAGCAACAGAACACACTTCTCCAAGGCAGCACTCAACTCACTGAGAGGCAAATTCATCCTTTTTCTTTCATGCTGCCATCAGTCACAGCTCACACACTGCAGGAAGAAGCCTCCTTCCCCAGAGGAGCTGTGGGTCATGCTCAGATCACATCCCTGCCAGGCTCCTAATGAGCAGGCAGCTCACACATCTTTCAGCTCCTTGTCCACAAACAGTCAGGACTCCATGGACTGGGCTGAATGAGGGAAAGGGAGGGTCTGGTAGCAGATACCCAGCATGGAGCAACAGCTACAGACCCTCCTCCAGGCAGGGGTCCCTTTGAGCGTCCCAAATTCTCTCTGAGAGACCACATTAGAGCAGCAGAGCAGACAAAGGCCACCAGCAGCATCCAGCACATGAAGAGGTGCAGGGGCAGGAGAAAAGCTCTGGCAATGCCTGCATGCTGCCAGTACCATGGTGAGGAAGCACAAAGGCAGGAGGTAGTTGAGAGTAACTTAGACAGGGCTGGACTCAACAGCAGGACAGCAGGGAAGCTGTGATAATTAGAGCCAGCCTCAGGTAGGTACACACATGCACACACTACTCTGCAAAGCTGTGCTGGCTCGTTTGTTTTTTTTTTTGCTACTGCTGCCCAATTCTTTCAGCTTTATCTACTGTAGATGTGACAGCCTCCAATTGTGGGCTTCAGAGGGCTGTGCCCATGTTATTTTTGTACAGCAAATCCATCCTCAGCACCTCTTTTGGGGGTTTAGGACTCACTTCTGTTGGGTAGAATAGAAATCTGAACTGCTGCTGGGAGTGGGAGAGGGAAGAAGAGACAGGCACCCATGATAAAGTCTCATGACAGCAAAACAGTCTTGGAGTTAATAACTACACCCTGCAAAAGCAAAGCAAAACCAAGACAAACTATGGAGTGGGTGGTCCAAGCTCTGCTGCACTCCCAAGACTGCAAGACAGAATTGTGACCAATCTCTGCAGCAGAGGCAGAGCTGAGGAACAGCAGGAGAGCAGCAGCACCTGACTGGGAGCAGGGCTCTGGCACAGCACTGAACTGCCACACACAGGCACCACAGCCCAGGTCAGCAGGGTAGGATGATCTCACATCCCTTGGGACCACTGATTCACACTCACCTCCATCCCAGTCAGCCACAAATACAACACTAACACATCCTCAGAAAGTGTCATTTAGCCTGGGTTTCCCCAGCACTCAATGCTCTGTCCTCACAAGGTCACAGCGTCACTTGGCTGAGAAAAGCAATCAGCACACCCCAGAAATATTCATGGGATGTTGCACAGGAGCTGCAGGCGTCAGGGATCTGCTCTCCCACCTTGGCACACAGCTCTGTGCTCAATCTGCTCTGCAACAAGGACTCTCACCAACACCCCAGCTCTCGAAAGGACAGTCCTCACTTCCACTGCTGTGAGTGAGTGCAAACCACTGGAGTCAGGGAACTGCAGAAGGCAGCAGAAAAAGTGAGGCCAAGAATTTGGCTCCACTGCCCTCAGGGAAGCAGCTGCCACATGGTGCCAGGAGCAGCAGAAAGGAAAGCTGGACTTGCATGGCTTTTCTGCTTGTCCAAGGCATACACAGAGACTACAGCCCAAGAACAGGAGAAAAGACATGTGTCTTGAATATGTGTCTTTCTTGTCTGAGATGCTTGCCTGCATCTCAGAAAGACACACATTCCAGTGCTGCTCCAGCACATCACAGCCTTGCTGTTTACACTCACACCAGAATAATTAGAGCAGTCACTGTTAAATAGCTAACAACTTCACCATCAATTCCCCGAACAATACTGAAGAATTCATCACAACATTTCACAGCCACCATTCTGCAGAAACACTGAAATCACCCCAGACACAAGCAGCCTAAATTAATCCCACACAGATTCTAGCAAAACCTACAACTATTTCAGCAGTACTCACCCAAAAGTAATGCCTTCCCAGGGCAGCAACCCAAAAGAAACAAGTCCTCAACTAACCACACCTTATGCACAAAGCATGACTCAGCTCATGCACTGGGTGCCATCAAGAAATAAAACATAAGGGTTTATACTCAGCCAGGTCCACTCCCTAAAGCAGCAGCTCTGTGGGATATGAAACTCCCAGCTGCCATGGGACAGCCCTCCCTTTCAGCTGCCAGCCTCAGCCCACAGAAAAGCTGTGTCCTCAAAAGGGTTTGGGCTTTCAGGAGAACTTCCCCATCCAGGGACACCAGCACCTGAAAACAACAAACAAAATTTCTCCCAGTGTCAGGTACTTACTTGACATATGACATTTGTGCTTCTCCCTCTATTTATATCTGTATCACTTGTGCCAAAAATATAAAATAAAGTGAATAGCTAATGTATAAAATAGGTATGAATATATAAAATAGATAATAAAAATGAAGAGTGCAATGAAACATGGAAATCTTTCTAAAAACTTAAACCAGTAGAAGTGACCAACAAATCCAGGCTGCAAATTCCTAAGCAAGTTAGAATTGCAAGTTCTGCAGTTCTTGACTGCACCTCAGCATCAATGACACACACTATAAAATCTTTTTCTGTGTTTAAGGACTCAATCCATAAAGTCACCACCTGTGCCCAAATACACAAGCCAGAAACACCCCTGTTCTGAAGGGCTGGAACATGTACTCACACCTCACCCACCACCACAAACCAACAGCCACCCTCCCACTCATGGATGGAAATCCTGTGACTCCTTCCCACCACACCATCTTTCAGATCAGTATGCTTCTCCATCAGTTATTAGGATCTGTTCTCTTTAGAAGGCTTCAGACACTTTTCTCCAACCATGCTAAGCTTAACCACTGTCTTAACAACTTCAGGGAACAAATATCAGCAAAAAGAGATGCTCCACTCTGCAAGCAGAGCCTTGGCTGAAGCACAGTGACACAGCACAGTGCCACCTCTTCACACCCAGCCAAGGTCTAAAACACAGAATTTTTTGTCATGACCAGTGCCTAAATAGTGCTTCTTGCTCCAGCAAAGAGAATACTGCAACACCATCCTTCCAGACATCCCCTCTGCTGCAGGCTGAGCACATCCCTGCTGCAGCCACCCCACAAGAGCCCAACAGGGGAAGGGAAATCCCACAACCCCTTCCCAGCAAAAGAAAAGCTGGGCCTTGAAAGTCTAGCCAGTGCAAGGACAATTAATTGTATCAGGCAAAAATACTTAGGGTTTAATGAGTACATTAATTAGAGAGCACAGAGCAGCAGCACAGGTTTGAAAGCCATGGCAGAAGTACAGCATCCTCTGGCTGTGCGGAGTGAAGGGAAAACTCACTGCTCTGAGCAGTGCCAGGACAGGCGAGGTCCCCTGGCAGCTTCACTCCAGGAGCACCTGGATGGGCAGTTCTGCCCACCTTCTCCAAGCCAGGAGCTGTCCTGGGAGAGCACTCACACATACCCCACTCCAACCCACAAGAGCCATCCCAAACTCTTGGAGAGATAGCTGGAGACAGCTCCAGACAGAAGGAACCTCACACCAGCAAACACAACTTCCCTCAAGGAAAAAAATCTGTTGGGACCCGGTGGCCTGGCACCTGCTGTGACTTAAAGCCCAGGCTTCAGCCCATACCAACCCATGACATGCCTGAACTCCTTGCTGGAATGATAAAAGCCCGGTGCTTACGCTCCTGGTTGCTAAGATCTGACCTTCTCCAGGCAAAAGTCAAGGGAGCAAGCCCAGTAAAGCAAATTTATTGCTTTGCCTGGAGTTTAATCCCATTCACACCAGGCACCCCAGCCCAAGCACAGGGCTCACAGAGCAAACCATGCACAGGACACGCTGGAGCACAGCCCCAGCACGCTGGCTTTGGTTCTTCTCTTCCAGCAACTGAGACAGCAGCTCTCTGCTCGCCTTATCCAGTTTCGAAAGCAACACTTCAAAGCCATCCCGTGTCAAACTCCAGAACAAACTGAAGCTGCCAGATGCCTCACAGGGAGGAAGTTAACACATGATGGGAAGATTAATGTGGAATTGCAGACTACTGTAAACAGAAAAGCAACAGCTTCCTATTAAACAAAACCTTCTCCATTAAGTTACAACTACAACAGAAGGGTAATTTTACCTTCCTCAGAGCAGCTGAAGAAAGTGGTACCATTGCAGGATCAGCAGTTTTCCTTGTTCACAGCACACAGGCCATCGGGAGCCGCAGGTTATTGTCCCTCAGAGCCAAGGCAAGCAGAGAGGAAGATAAGCCCGTGTCACCCAGCCTGGCTGCCAGGTGTGTGCTCCAAGACACGGCCGGGGCAGCACAGCCGGGGCCGGGACAGGACGGCCCGGCCCGGGGGGCAGCACGGCTCGGCCCGGGGCAGCACGGCTCGGCCCGGGGGGCAGCACGGCTCGGCCCGGGGCAGCACGGCTCGCGGGGGCGCCCCCGCCGCGGGGCAGCACGGCTCGGCCCGGGGGGCACGGCTCGGCCGGGGCGGCACGGCTCGGCCCGGGGCAGAACAGCCCGGCCCGGGGGCAGCACGGCTCGGCCCGGGGCAGCACGGCTCGGCCCGGGGGGCAGCACAGCCCGGCCCGGGGGGCAGCACGGCTCGGCCCGGGGGGCAGCACGGCTCGGCCCGGGGGCAGCACGGCTCGGCCCGGGGGGCAGCACGGCTCGGCCCGGGGCACCTACCCACGAGAAAACCCAAACTCTGAGGAGCTCAGGCCGATTCCAAGGGCAGTAAGGAAGGTTAGGAAGCCGTGACAAACCTGCACGGAGCTCCCCGCACTTCTCACCTTCTTCTCTGCCCCCTCGACAAAGGGAGAGAGATGGCTGGCACTGCCCACACTGCTCAAAACCCCAGCTTTCGGAAGGATTTTATTTTTTCCCATTTATTTTTGAGCTCGGTAAAACCATCACCTCCGGAGCCGCAGCTGGCGGGCGCATCCCCGGCCGCGCCGCGGCGGCGGCTCCCGCAGCCCGGGGGATGCGGCGGCCGCCCGTGTTCACCCGCGCCGACCAGCGGGTCCCACCCGCGTCCCCTCCACCGCCGCCGGGACGCTGCCCGTGGGCTGTCCCCGCGGGCTGTCCCCCAGCGCGGCACTCGGGGCTCGCAGCTCGGGGGCTCCGTTCGCGGGGGTCTCCCCTTCCCCGGGGGTCGCTCACCTGCGCTCGGCGCTCCCGCCGGTCCCGCCCGCCCCGCGGCGCCGCCGTTCGCGCTGCCCGCCCCGCCCCGCATTGGCCGCGCGGGGCCGGCGCGCGCCTCGCCCGCCCGCCCGCCCCGCCCGCGCCCGTACCGCCCATTGGCTGGGGGCGGCCGCGCCTCCCGGGGCGCGCGCGCGTGTGGCCGTGAGGGAGATGGAGGGGAGGGGGGGCAGGCGGCGAGGAGGCGCTGGGGTTTTGGGGCAAAAGGGCTGAAAAAAAAATAAAGAAAAACCAAACTAAAACCCCCTTTTTTTTTTTGGGTGGCGTGTGGTGTCCAGCCAGAAACGCTGGGTGAAAACACGGGGCTTTTTGCTAATCACAGAATCAGTGATGTTGGGAAGGACCTCTGAGATCGTCGCGTCCAGCCTGTGACAGGACAGAACACTGAGAGCCGCGTCCAGGGAAAATTACTCCCCCATCTCCCTGGGCATCTCCTTCCAATGCCTAATCATAATTTCTGCGAAGAAATTCTCCCTAAATACTCCATAATATGTATGATCAGGGACGGTGGCGCTGACACGGTGGGAGCGGAGGGCCCGCCGGCCCCGGGCGGAGGGAGGCAGCGTGAGGCGCCCAGGATCCCGGCACACGAGTGTCCCCTCACCCAGGATCCCGGCACACAGCTGTCCCCTCACCCAGGCTCTGTCTCTAGAGTAACACCCAACCCTGACCATAGACATTTCCTCAAGTCTTGCAGCAACTTGCAGGTCTTGCACAGCACCTAATCCCACTGCTGTTCTTCAAAGAATTCCTATGAGCAGATTCCCTCTTTGGTTTGGCTCATATTTTGGCTTTATTTATCCCTCCCACTCTCTTTTACCTTCTTGATTAGTGGTGGACTGTACCCCTTGGTCGAGGGGTTCCCACTGCACTCAGCAGTGAAGTGTTTGCAGCGGGATTCTTGAAGATGTTGATTTTGTGACAAGTGACTCGTGGCAGGGCTCACTGGGCTCTGCTGTGACTCCAGTCACAGTCAGGGTCCCCGCCAGGAATCTTGGATTTAGCCAGAGAGCTAAATGGATTAAATCCACATCCTGACTCAACCCACTGCAGACTGCTGCTCCTTCCTGCTGTGACAACAAGCAGATAGAAATGCCTGTGCTTGCTTCCAATGAGCCTCAAATAATCCTCTGCTTTGGAAACAAATTAATTCCTTACCATGGGTTTCATAACTCGAAATAACATATAATAATGCATCTTTGTTTACTACCAAATTTTTCATCTCCAAAAAGCTTCCCCTGTTGAAACTGTGTTGAGAGAAGTATCAAAATGTAATTAAGAGTCACTATGCATTAAAACAGCAAAGTCATCTTGTAAGCCTAGCAAACAGCATCATTATTTTCATTTACCCATTCTGTGGGTATATTTATTGTAGCCAGCTACAGCCTGCTATGTGCATTTGCTATGTGCATCCAAGTCTTACTTTTCCTGCAGAAATGTGCTTTGTCACCCTGGCTGGTCACAGGCAGCTGAGCAACTCTCTACAGATGAACAGGTTTATTCAGGGCTAATACCCTTTCACTTCCATCTAAAATATTTGTGCATTCTCTTTGCCAATTTTCAGTCAAAACCACTTGGAATTGAAATGTTACGTGGTTCAAATCTTGACTACTAAAGAGTTGCTGCATTCAATGAAATGATCCCTATTAGAAAGCTACAAAGGGTTGTGTTTTCAGCTTTTCACAGAGAAAACCCAGCAGAGTTCTTCCATGAACAGGAAGCACTGGGGCAGTGAAGGGCTCTTGGGGCAGGTGAACAGCAGCATGATAACCTGTGAGAGGATGGCAGAGCCTGCTGCATTTTAGGATAACCAAAAACATGTAGATGTGGCCCTTAAGCACATGGTTTAGTGTCAGTGCTGGGTTTGTAGTTATCTGTGATGGTCACAGCACAGCAGAGAGCTCCATCTCCTTGACTGTGTGCTTCTAAAGCTGCTGTTGTGTTCCAGCATCTCCGGATGTCAGCTAATGACACTGATCAGACATCATCTCAGGGCAGCCAGCAGCCTGAGCTCCTGGGCTGTGTGTTTGCCTTGGTGGACTCTTGAGAAAAGTAAGACAAGCCCATGAGCAAAAGCAAAGCTTCCTCTCAGGCCTGAGGGAAAGCCCCAGCAAACTCCTTGGCTGCCTGGGAGTATGTGTGCCCACCACCCAGGAATGTGCCCGTGTCTGTGGAGGGACAGTGCTCCTGCGGCTCCAGGGCATGAGAGATGCTCTGAAAGACCATAACATGCAATCCAAAGCACTGACTTGTTTCACAGAGGCTTTCAATTCAATCAAGCAGGGCCTTGCTCATGCAGGGCCAACTCAGCCTCTCCTGAGCAATGAATGAACCTTTCAGCCTCCTGCTCCTCTTGCCTTAATTACTGCTGAGGAGGTTTTCCAAGGGTTTCAGAAGTCATTTGGACTGATTCATTTGGCTTTGAGATGTTTATGAGATGCTGGCTGTTTAGAAAGTGCTGATACTTGCCCCTAAGGATGTGCCTCCTTTAGCACCAGGCAGTTTAAATCACCAGTGAGTGATTTAAATCACCAGATGTCTGAAGTACAGTTTAACACCAGTATCAAGATTTGAAACAATCAACTCTGGCAAAGACTGTGAGCACTTGATTTAATGTAATAACCTGGTTGGCTCAGCTCAGTCAGAATGTGCTGTTTCTTCCAGAAAAAAAAACCAAAACAAAAAACCAAACAAATAATGTTCCTCAGCTTCCCTTTTCATTATACGCAGGTGATTACACTGCAGAGCAGTTGTGGCCAGTGGAGAGTCACAGAGAACATCTCTCTGATGGTAAGACCATGATGACTAGAACAATGTTAAAATTAGACTTTGATATTTCTGTTCAATAATGATTGAGTATGGTTTGTTGTTAACTGATTTTGCATGGTTTTTGGGTGCAAGGACTGGGAATGTGTTTATTTACCTGTCCTTGAGTTACAGTCATGAGGTGAAGAGTTTATATTTGCCCAGGCATGTCACTAGTACATTTAGGTAAAAAAGATTTAAAGCCATCATTTTTTTAGGAAATCTCCTAGTGGTTCCATAAAGCTGAGCAGGATCTGTGCTTGGTACTGGTAGGCAGAGCCCTGTTAACTGGAGCAATCCTGATTCACCCCAGCTGAGGAGCCCATCAGGTGACCAGGCTGTTACTATATTCAGAACCCATTTGGACAGTTTTGAATTTTATGCTTTCAAAAATAAGGCAATAAAGCAATTAGAAATAAATAACAGAAGGAGAGAGCACTTCACCAAAGGCAGCCAAAGATTATAGTGTGGCATAATTAATACAGGGCTGGCAGCAGGGAAATGGGCTGTAACAACTGCACTGTGCCTAGGAGAGAGGCTGCAGGCTGAGCTGCAGATGTCAAGTGTTCAAATGGCCAAGAAGCTCCTCTTGCCACCCAGCACAGTCTGGCCTGAGAATGCCCAGCTTTGGGACAGAAGGAAATAAAAGCATCCTCCAGAACTGGGAGGATATGCATGTTCCTGCTAGTCCTTCAGTGTGTGTCAGCCAGAGGATTTATCCAACTGAAAACATGCTCCCACAACAAAAGGAAAGGGAAACAGTGTAACCAGAAAAGTTGGTGCTTTTTTTAGGGAAAAATCCAAGGATGTCCTAAGAGGAGAACTGTGTTAAAAATATCAGGGAGTCTGCTGTGCCAGGGAAAGAATGAGTGGGCTTAAAGATAGGAGAGGCTGCACAGGAAAGGAGTTATCTACTTCTTGAGTGTTACTCATTTTAATTTGCCTTGTTACATGTCTGGAAGCACCAGGTGGAAATCAGGGCTTCATTGTGCTGGGAATTGAACACAAACATAATGATTAAATGTTGCCAGCTCTGCAGAGATTGAAATATAATTCCTCATCTCTGCAGAATCACTAAGCAGCATAATTATTGCCAAATAAGTTTTTCTGTAATTGCTCTTCTGGAATATCTGTGCTACTTGATTTTTTTCAAAATAACCCTGCCTGAGGGGGTGAAAAGATGTATCTGTACAAGGTCCAACCTAGTAGCCTTTACACATAACAAAAGCTGTTCAGAAGCAGAAAATTCTCACTACATTTAAATCCATGTTCAAAAATTCTTTGCTTGTATCTTGGTTTCTGTTTCTATAAAATGGGAATAGTCACATTGCACTCATTGCTTGCTTTTGCTGTCTAACACTCATGATCAAGGCAAGAGTCCCCTGTCAGACATTTGGAGCACTGACATCATCACATACAAGGGTTTGTTACTGCTCATTGTAAAGAATGGGGATTAGCTGGGTAATGTACATTCTTTCTCGTGTGTTTTCTGGGACAGTGCTTGAATTGCTGAAAGTTTCTTTTCTATTAGTATTTTTCTATTAGTCAATAACTGTGTAAAAACCAAAATGCAATCAAACAAAGAGTTAAAAAAACCCCACAAACAACCCAACTCTCAACTGGCCACAGCATGAATGGAAAGCAACACAGCACACTGTCATTGAAGGGGTTTTGACATGATGACCAAATCCCTTTGGGATTCTGTAACACTTCATCCTGCTGCTCAGAGGGCAGAGAGCAGCAGGACGCTCTGGCCACATCCTAACTGCTTCAAATGGAGTTGTTTTCTGGCCACAACACAAAGAAATTTTTCTGTCTAAGAACAGTAAATTCTCCCCTGATCCTCAGAGCAAGATCAGGTCAAGCCAAGAGGACAGGAATATGATCCTGATGGTCACCCGCACTTCCCCACTGGGACTTGCAGCACCAGGTCTGTTAACCAGTCAGCATTTCCATTTGTGAGGCTCCAGCTTTTACTGTTGCGTCCTATCCTGCATTCAGTAACTTCGTGTGACAAACTGGAACGTGCTGGGAGCTGCAGTGCTGAAGCAGGGTATCTGTGCCAAGGAAGGCTCCTGAGGGGGCTGAACAGAGCAGCCCTTCCTCCTCGGTCTCCAATCTCTGACCACCACCTCCAACTTCTATGGCAAAAGGCCTGAAACAAGTGCCACAGGCTTTCCCTGCCTTTTCATGAAGCAGAGGGGACCAGGGCATGTTAAAATGCGACGCTTGCTCAGTTTCCTCCAGACAGCCATCACTCTGTTTAGCACCCACCTGGGAGCCACAGGGCCTGGGTCCCCTGGCTTTGAGGAAGAGCTTGTTTAGGGGAAAGAATTAAAATTGCAATATCTCATTCTGCTGATTGCAGAAATGATGAATGAAAAGCAAAGCAAAGGATCCCCAAAGATTGTGCATTTAAAGAAAACAAGTTAAAGAGATGAAAATAAATCCTTCCATGTTTTTTAAAGCAGCCTTGGGACTTTTAGGGATTCCAGCTCAGAAGTTTAGAATAGCAGCTAGAGGGGATAATTTACAAGTTGCCTTTTTCCTGATTTCATATTCTGCCTTTTAATTCTTCCTAGGAAGGAATAGGGACTTTGTATTACAAGCAGCTTGAAAGATTAAGCAGGCAGAACCATCCCGCAGCTCTACCTGCAGCCTTGCATTTGTTATTTTAAGTTTTGACTGGAGATTAACCCAGTGTAAGTGGGTGCTAAAGGTTACCTGAACACTCTCACTTCACTGTCTATGGAAACTGGATTTTCCCCAGCCTCTGTGAAATGGTCTTGCAGTCCCCTCTGCTGGTGGCAGCTTGCTGGGGAGCTGCACTGTGCCAGCACATGGGACCTGCTTGGTCCTCGATGGACGCTGCAGGAGAGCGCCCGGGGCTTGGAGATCCCCCAGCCCCCACTGAACAGGCACTGACTCCTCCAGAGACCAGGAGGCTTTACCGTACCCTCTCTGCATCCTTAGTATTAGCACCTGGCACCTCTGACACAGGACAGCAGCTCAGGAAAGGGTGAAAAAAATTAACCTTGGATAACCTTACATAAACCCATCCTGCCTGGGAAAGCTGAGAGCAAATGATCTTGCCCTGGGGAATGTATGGCTTGATGGTATGGCTTGAAATGTTTGTTGAGCTTATGACCAAATATCACCTGCATCTCCTTATGGCACACATTCTTGTGTCCCTGAGAGCCCAGAGCAGGGCTGCTGCAGGCTCTGGCAGCATTGCAGCCCTACACCTTCTCTACCAACTCTGCCATGGCCACTGGGATCCACTTTCAAGGCAACCAAAGCAACATTTTCCCCAGGAAGGTAAAAACAGACATTCAGAGAGGGGCTATGCAGAAAGTCAGTGTTGATGTGTCCTGGAGAATGGAACAGAGCCAGCAGCACAGGGGAGGGTTGGCTCACAGGGATGTGGGGTTTGAGCACAGCCTGTGATGTGCAGCTGCACGTGATGGGTAGTGCAAATCTTCCAGCACAGAGGGGAAGTTCAATTCCTGGGTGCAAAGAGCTGGTTTGTGAGGCTGCTGCTGAGAAAGTCTTTCTGACCAGCTCACACTGACCAGCGTGGGCAGTGCAGGCAGAGCTGGCACAGGACAGTGGATGGCTGTGGCCGGCAGTGTGCCAGTGCTCCCTGCCAGCCAGGCTGTCTGAGGAGGAAACCCAAGTGACAACTCTGATAACAGCCCCTGCTCGTGGCCAGAGGCCCAGGGGCCCTGCATGGGAGGGCAGTTTCTGAAGGAATCATCACTAAAGGGATTACTTTGTATGCATAAACCCTCCAGAACCACTGCGAACATCGTGCTCTGGCACTAGCATAGACACCATAAAGGGATGTAGTAGAAAAACTAAAGGTTTATTTTTTTAATAAAATACATCCTTACAAAATAACCATTTTTCTCCCAGGCAGAGGGCTGGGCATGGTTCCTGCCAGCTCTCCTTCCTTCCCCTTCTCAATTTGGAACAGTCCAACGGTGCTTCTGGGGCAGAAGAGGCAGTTGTGCTGTCCCCAGGGTCTTCAGGTGCGAGTGACCTGGCATGGCCCTGGCACACCAGGCTGGTGCAATGTGAGCCCTTCTGAAGGGCCTGCAAAGGCAGCAGACCCAGTGCCCTGCAGCAGGGCTGGCAGAGGGCCCCAAGACCCCTTAGTCTGACCCATCCACAGCACCATGGCAGGTCCCCACCACAGGCTGTGTGCAGGGCCAGCCAGCCCCTGCCTGGCTGCAGGGCACCACCTTCCCATGAGCTGGGGCTGGATGCTGCTTCTGCTGGTCCTGGGGCTGGCCCAGGGAGGTGATGGGATGGCAACCGAGTTTTAGGAGAAGAGGAGGAGGAGGAGGAAGAGGGGTGCAGGTTTGTCAGTCAGTGTGGGTTCTGCTGAGAGAGAGGTGCACAGTGATTTCTGGTGTCTTGACCCCAGTGCCCTCCTTCGAGAGATGCTGCCACTGAAGATGCAATGTCAGCCCCACATCCTGCATCTGCTGCTGCCCCATGCAATTGCTTATGCTGGGAAGTGCTGACCCCATGTTAGGCACTGCAGCCCACAGCTCAGGTCTCCTCCAAGCCTCCCTGGATCCCTGCTGCCTTCCTGAAACCCTCCTGCCTTCTCACAGACCTTGGAATAGCCCCAAGCCCTATAGCCCTCATCCCTGATAGATGTGTGCTAGCAGGGCTGGGGAAACACCACTCACCTCTCACTGTGTGTTGTCTGGCTCCTTTTCCTTCTTATGCGACTTCGACTGGGGTTAAAGGAGAGAAAACAAGGATTCTTTTACAGACCTGCTCCTCTCTAATGCCAGGGAAAATGTGACTGGGCAGCAACTCCTAACCCCCAGTGTACATGCATATTTTCAGATGAATTTGAGGGGAACTGTTTTTGTGTCCTTTTACAGGCCATGAAACCATTCCATGGTCATGAAGATGTTCTCAAAGAGCAGAAAAAGAGACATTTTCTAGTTTGCTAAAGCACGGACCTGCCCCTTCTTCCCTTAAAGCAATGCAAGTGTCACTAGATGTTGGAATATCTGGGGTTAAAGGCAGAGAATAAAGTTATTAACAATGAGTCACACGCAGCATCTCAGTAATTTTGGAGAGAAGATTCATGGATCCCAGTCTCCAACAGTCCCAAGGGCTCAGGAAGGCGCCTGGTTGCCCCTCAACGTGGATGTTTGTGTTACAGCATCATTACTCATGCACACATCCACACACACCCCCGCAAGAGCCTCTGCAGGGCAGCACTCCCTGTTACTTACAGGCTCTGGTTCTGCATATTTGAATTTCTTCTGCTTGTAATAGTCTCGTCCATGGAGAAAATGCAGCAGGAGCAGGTCACAGAGGACAGAGGCCTTAAATCAAAGTGCAGTTAGGTTTGGGGTTGCCCTGCAAGATTACCTGGACCACTGTGCACTTCCAGTTTTTCCCAGTTTGCCCCACAATTTAGGGCCACTTCTACTTCATCCCACAACATGACAGTAGCTGAAGTCTCCAAATATCCATTTAGGACAGAAGTGAAGTGTGCTGTGTTCAATTTAAATAATTTAAGCCAACAGAAATGAACTGCTTCCCCTTTAGGTAAGTGCAGAGCACAACACCCTTTGAGCTGTTCCCAAGTCTTTAACAACCATAACCAAATCAGACTCTGGGTTTCTGTCCTGAGTGAAATGCTGCCAATCACATGCAGACCCTCCCTCAATGCCAACTCTAACTTGAAACTATCAGGATACCAAGACCTGCCAGAGAGCCAGCCTTCCCTTCATCAGCAGGGCAGAATTCACATCAGCCAGGGACCAGCAGGAATCTATTTCCCTGAGCTGGCAAGGCAGGAGAGCACCTCCTTTCCCCCTTTTGCTCATCCTCTGACGCCCTGAGCAGTAGCCAGTATTTCACTGCAGCTCAAGGACACTTCCCACGGATGTCACAGTCAAGAAGAATAATTTGAGAGTCTCCAAATAGAGGCTGGAAATATCTGAACTTACCACTCCAAAAATACCAATTCCAGAGCCAATTGTGGTCATGGTCGGGATGATGTCAAATTTGCCTGCCTGGATAAAGTCAGAGAAAATAGGTGATAAGTTACAGTCAGCCCAAGGGGAAAAAAAAGGCTGCTCGAGCTTGTAGGTGGGGCTCAGCAAAAGTGCCTTGCAGCAACCCAAACCACAACCACAGCACACAGAGAAACAGGAGATGGGAAAGAGCTGGTCAAACAGAAAAATATTGTAGGTTGGTTTTAGGCTGAAATAAATTGAACTTACTTTTCTTCCTGTATTTTTAATAGAAAAAACTCAACCAAAACCAAGCAACCAAACAGAAGTATACAATTTGAATATTCTCCATGGGAACACAATAAGGAAAGCCTTCTCTCCCAGTGGGAAAAAAAAGACAAAATAGAAAAATGCAAATGTTCAGCTTTTGCAAATATCAGTAAAAGGTTTTGAGTTTCCACAGGTCCTCCCCACTCCCATCACAATTTTTTTTAGACAAAACCACTGATCAAGCCACAGCTGAAAGATATGACCTATAAAATATATTTTCTTCCTCTCTTCCCTTCCACAGTATTTCCCAAGGGTTCCCGTGAGCAGGCCAGCACCCAAGGAAAGCATTCACACTAGTGTTCCTGATGCCACAGGACCCTGGTGCTGTGTTACACAGCTGGTCCCTTCCAAGGACACGGCTCTGCTGTCCCAGGGATCCAGAGGATGCACCCTTACCTTGCCATTCACCAGAATGTCGAGCCGGATCCCAAACACCTTGTAGAGTGTCCTCTTTTCCATCCCATCTTCTTTGTAGTATTTGGCATATCTGTGCAATTGGATGGGGAGTGTTAATGGTCTGCCAGGGGGTCGAACAGCCCCTGCAGCCCTACAGCATGGCATCTTGGACAAAGATCTGGGAATATGTTATCACAGACCTGCTCCTGACCTTCTCCTTAAGCCCCCTGAAGGAGCGGGGCTGTTGGCACCTCTCCTCTCTGTGCCTCAGTTTTCCTGACTGCAGGATGGAGTTCCAGATCCTGCTGTTTGATCTGATATCCCCAAGTTCTGCGTGCAGCAGATAGTGGAACACTGGTGACAGAGTCACACAGAGCAGAGGATACAGACTATGAGAACATGTGAGATGATCCTACACCATCTCCAGTCTTTAAAGGGGCTTCCCAAAAGCTCAGCCAAGCAGGAGAGCCTCCAAGGGGGAGGAGACAGAAAGGAAATGGGGCAATTTTCCAGCCAAGGGTTGTATTATCACTTTTATCATGCCATTTAAAAGAGCACTGGTACTGCTGCCTGGCCCTGCAAAGGTAGTGAGTATTTTGAAGGACAGTCTCTGGCTTTCCACCATCCCTTGAGTGGGAACCTGGAAGCTGTTACCTCTGAATTACACTTGGAGAATCAGCAGGTATTTCCTTACCTGAAGTTGAACCCTGGTGAAACATTGCTGTCATCATTGTACAGGCCATGGAACTGGTAAATGGGTTTGCAGTACCGCAGGGGCCAGTCGAGGTCACAGTTCCAATCTATGGTGATGCCCACCACTCCACCCTGCAGCCAAGAGGGAGTCACAAGGTTGCCCCACCTTGGGCCTGGCCCACACAGAGAAATGCTTTCCCTCCTCACAGGTGCCCTGTCTCCATGCCATGAGGTGTCCTGGCTCTCCAGATGCACGGACCTCACTGCTGCCTCAGCCTTCCTGAGTAGCCATGGCTTTATGGCCTGTACATAACCCCTTGCAAAGGCTTTTGTTTCTGTCCTGAGTGCTGGATACACAAATAAATTCATGCTCTCTTGTTCCTGATTAGAGTCCTGTGCCCAAGGCATGATCCTGAGAAAGAATGCTCACCCCAGATCCCTTCTGTCCTCATGGGACAGCCTTCCCTTGTCTTGATCATGCCTAAGAGATTGCTCAGGAAATGCAGGAGTCCCTCCTCCCTCCTGAGATCACTCCAGGCTGTAAATACCTGTGCCCTAGAGGCTTGTATTTTTGCACCTTTAATATATAGAATGTTAGAATGTTTTGGGTTGGAAGGGACCATAAAGACCATCTTGTTCCAAACCCTGCCACGGGCAGGGACACCTTTGGTTAGACCAGTTTTCTCCAGGTCCTGTCCAACCTGGCCAGGAATGGGGCAGCCATAGCTTCTCTGGGCCATCTGATCCAATCCATGCAATAAATGTTCATATATGGAAGCCTCTGATTTTATTCAATGCCTGGCAAAGTTATCACAAGGTTTCGCAGCAGAGATAGCAGATACTCCCCCACACCAGCCTGAGGAGTGTTAGGCAAAGCTGCATTTTGGAGCCAGGGGAAAGGCTGCAGTTAGCACTGTGCAATGACCAGTATTTGACCATCCAGCTGGGATTTCCAAGCTCAGTCAGATGGGATTTGGCCACACAGATCTAGTTATTCACTGCTCAAATTAAAACAAGCTGAACCCTGGGATTTACTGCCAGTGGGTCAAATCTTCTCAAGAGTTTCCAAGAAAAATGTAAATATTAGGCCATGTCCAAGGAGATTCATAATCTTTATGAGATAATTCTGACACTTGTTTTCTCAAGAATTCTTGAGAAAACTGAAAATCATCTCAACAGCTGGGGATGATTGCACTTTTGAGTGTCCCTTTCCCATCAACAGCAAGGGAACATAATTTGAAATTGAAGTACCTTAACAGCCAGGAAGGTAAAATTCTGGCCCGATTCCCTCACTATGTATCCCAGTTCAAACACAGGACACAGGGAATCAGTGACTTTGTGATAGGTGCATTTCTTCAGGTACTGCTTGGTAACGCTCTCAACCAAGTTGCGCCTATGAACGAAAAGAGAGTGAGAAAAATTCTCAGTAACACAATAATTTGGGGGGAAAACCTCTATAAGTCCCTTGCCCAGTCCATGTCACTCTCCCATTCACATGCCACTTGTCCATGGGCTCTGCTAGGCAGTGTTCTGAGCTCCAGCAATTCTTATCTGGAACACCTCAGGGATAGTGAGTGTATCCCACACCTTTTACATTTAGCTGGAGTTTGCTATCTCCTACAGCAAGGGTTAAAAGGAAAGGGCAACTTCTTGCCTTCCATCCCACTCTGCTTTTTTGCCCAAAAACATCCTGTCTGTGAAGCCTATGGTTTTGTGTAAGCCTTGTGCCTTTGTGCCTTGCTCAAACTGATCCCATCGCTGATGCTCAGCAGTGATCAAAGGCAGGAAGTTTCCCCACAGCAGCCAGCCCGGCCACCCTCACTGCCAGGACCTGCTCCCTCTCTGTGTCCTCTTCAGCCTGTCCTCACCTGGGCCACCTGTCCTTGCAGCTGGGGCAGGGGGGATCCCCTCTCCCAGCCAGCTCTTGGGAGGTGTGAGGTCAGCCCAGGACTTTGCCAAGCATGCTGGCTGCCAGGACATTTAACCTTGGCTGCAGCACAGGGGACAAGATCAGCTTAGAGAGAAGAATCTGCTGTCCAGAGCACAAATAGCCTCTGTTAATTTGTTCCAAATCAGATATATGGTCAGTGCCATCACAAATCCTCTCAGGAGTGTGCCTTCAGCCAGCAGCATTTCCCCAGTACTGCCAGGAAGGGGCCAAGCCCACCCTTTGCTGAAACAGGTGGGATCTGTGATGTTAAGGGGGACTCTGGGGCACCAAGCTTATCCTGGCCATGAGGTATTTTAATTTTGTCTTCAGAGAAGAAAAATGAAAAATCAGAGTAACTGATTTGCAGCTTGTGAGAGTAACTGAGGAGAGGTTAATTCCAGAAATCTTTCCAGTAACTACAGCTACCAGCTGAGGTGGGACACACTTGGGAGGGAAATGTCTCCTTTCCTATGAGCTGATGTGGGGTTCAGTGCAGCAGCTAGAGTAGCCCTGGGATCGCTGATGAGGTAGGCAATCCTCTATACCAAGCATCCAGTTACACCCATCCAGCTGAATCCAAGGTTTCCTCTGAGGGACACAGCTGGAGGAACTGACCAGGAGCCATCCCCCCAACCTCTCCTTACCTGGACACCTTGAACTTGGGGAAGGTGATACTGTTCTTGATGAACAAGGTGAACTTCTCTGCTTCTGACAGCAGGGCAGGGCTGAAAAACACAAGTGTAGGCATGTGTCCATCACTTGGCTCTCCAGGTTCTAGAGAAAGCTCCATTTGGTGGAAATTCACCCAAACTGAGATAAGCAGACCCAGAAAACTGGCGGTCTCATCCCTTCCCTTCCTGGTCTTTCACAACACAGGCTGTCCTGGCCACATCCCATAAAGCTCCAACTTGGTCTGCTCTGCACCAACTGCAGCTGGGATGGGAAAGAGGGCAACAACATCATTCCTTACCTGGGAACATGGTAATCAACTTCAACAGGGCACCAGCCAAAGATCTCACAGGTCTTCACAGTGCTGTTGAAGCGTACACACTTGCCAGTCATGAGCCCTGTGGGGGAGACAGCAGCTCACACTCTGGATCCTGTGAAATCTCAGCCTCACGCTGGGACGGATGGGGCTTCGGCTCTGCCAAGGGCATTCAAGACACAAAATGCTCAGAGCTTTGGCACCTTTCTAAAGTAATAAGGAAATTAATTGTGGCCTCTCAGCTCAGGGCAGTGGTTTCTCTTACAGTGCTGTACAGGGGAGCAGCTGGGGATTTTTCTTGTTAAAACACACCTAAGAAAATGCTGAGCTGATAAGAGAACAACAGTTTGGGGGAAATGGCTTAGTCCTGATTAACCTTTTGTTTGCAGCTCAGGTATCTGTCAAAAGAGCAGAGCTGGACCAGCTTATGTGGAACCTTCAACCAGCATGTCAGAGGTTTTCCTATTCAAAGCAGGTCCCCCAGCCAGGGGACACCCCAGCCAGGCAGTTTTTCTCTGTGTTGTCTCACCAGAAACACCAGGACCATGTGCCATACCTTGTCCCTGCCGGCTGTATTTCCCTTTGCTGCAGTCGCTGTCCTGTGTGCACAGCCCGGCATCTGGCAGCTGTTTGGAGAAAGCAGCCACCTCTTAGCATCCCACCCTGCAGCTTCAATCCCCTGTCCCTCCTGCCTCACCAGACAGCATTTTTCTTCAGGGATACACTGCTCAACTGCAGCCAGAGCTTGTCCATACACTGCTTCCCAACCAAGGCTGTCCAGATAAAGCAGGAAAAAAGGGGGCAGTTTATTCACTCCAGGCAGATACTTTCATTTAAGCCTCAAGTCTGCTCTGCTTGATCAACTCAAAGGGAAGAAAACTCAAATGAATGCCACCTGTTTTTCAGCAGAATAAAAGTCTTCACATAGCACACAGGAGTCAGGAACATTAAATATGGGGCCAGGCCCTGGCTTTTACTAAACCTCCCAATTTCAGAAAAAGCCTTTCCACCACAATCCCCTGAATTACAGAAGCTTAGCCCACTGAAGGAAGCCGGTGTGTTTACCTCTGGGCATGTTCCTTGTTTCTGTCCAGGTGTGACAATGAAGTTGGTCATCACCACAAACGAGTTGTCCCCCTGTGGAGACACAGCCAACAAGCTCACAGCCAGCACAGGGTCCCTTCTGTGAGGAGCCTGTCCCTGGGTAGGGACCTGCAGTGCCACCAGCCCCAGGGACACTGGAGGACCCCACTTGCTGCCTGAAATACTGCTCCAGAGGCACTGGAGGAACCTTGATCCTTTTGGAGGCAGCCTCCAATGTGCCCCCTCAGCCACAGTGGGTCCCAAATACCAGATGCTCCCCAGGGAGAACCTGGGCAGAGGTTTGTGACAGGAGCAACCTCCTTTCCACCACAGGGACACCCTGTCATGGTTAGCCCCATGGAAAGCCTGTGCCAAGGATCCATCTGCACCCCAGCACATGAGGAAAAGCAGTCCCTGGGACAAAAGCAAATCCCTAACCCACCCACTCTGACTCCTTACCTGGGGTGGGAAAACATAATCCACCACATCCCAGATGTGAGGACCCAGGACACTCTCGTTGGTCAGTGTCAGCCCTTTCAACTTCACTGAGACCGAGCTGACGATGCTGTCCTGGGACTGGTAGCCCTTCTCGTAGAGGAACACCCACCTGGACAGGGAAAGGTGGCAGGGTGAGCATGGCCACCAGCACTCCTCCACTGGCCCAATCCTCAGCACAGACCTGTGAACTGGGGTTTTTTCTCCCAAGCCTCACCTGGGGAATCATTTGCCAAGTTTCTTCCTGCTGGATGAGGGACACGTTGCTGAAATTTCCTACCCTTTGCCTGAGGCATTTGGTAGCTGTAGGACCCAACTTTCATGCCAGGATGGTGTGTGTTTTGGGGACTGGGACACATTTTGTGGCTGGGGGTGTGTGATGGCAGATGGAGCATAGTAGCCATCAGTCATTTAGGGTTAAAACCTGTGGCAGGTTTGCAGCTTGCTGGTCTCAATGACCTACACCAACACTCCTGATCTGACTCACTGCAGAGGAACTCTCCAAAACCCAATGCCCCCAAGGCCAACACAGAGCTGAGTCTGGACACAGTTCACATCCAGAACCACTGTTTTCCCATCCAGCAGAGGGAATGTGGAGAAATGGCCCTGTGTGCAAGAGGGCTGCAGGAGCAGGGTTAGGGACACTCTGCGGCCAGAACAGGGCTCTGCCTGCCTTTCCCAGCCCATCACACAGCCATTAGGGCAGGCTCCTGACACTATTTAACCTACAGCATAAACAAGCTGCCGCTGGATTAACTCTGACTCAGGGAGACTATAAACATGGGCAAGCACCCATTTCGGGTAGTGCCTCCGGCGCCGCGGAGCATTCTCGGCACTAAAAAAGGAGCGATCTGGATTTTGTCCCCACCGCCGCAGGCATCGGTCCCGCTGGCTGTGACAGAGGCAGCAGGATACCCATGGGACAGCCCATGACACCAGCCTGGTGTGTCAACCTCACCTCTGCCACCTGGCTGATGGGCAGAGGGGAAAATGGGGAATCCCAGGTGCTGTCTGGAGGTTTTCTGTTTGGACCTTCTCAGAGAGGGAGCTTTTTAGCTTGTAGCCATATCAGCATCCCGGGACTGAGGGCAAGAGGACCTCAGGGATGGCATCTGCTCCAGAGCCTGGAAATGGGAGCAGATATTCAACACTGCTGCCGCCCCAGCAGGGACACCCAGCTCCAACATCTTCCTCCAAGGCAGAAGACCATACTGGGTTACACTGGTTACAGTGGGCATCTTCCCCGATGCCCTCAGGGCTGCAGGAGGATGTGAACTGGGCAGCAGCAGGGGCAGAACGTTTCTCTAGATCAGCTTCCAGCACAGACTCTGCTGCTGACCTTATCCCCCTCTGGCAGAGCTGACTAAGGGTGCACAGGGCTGGACAACCCCACCTCCCCTGCGGCAAAGCCAAGGTCATGACAAACACAACCATTTCCCGGGAGGCTGTAAATGCTGCAGCAAGTCCTGCCCAGGTTGTAAAAGTCCCCTGGTGTCACACCCTGATGTGGCAGAGCCACCAGGCCCTCTTCCCTTGATGGCCTCATCATGTGGCTCAGCCCGCAGCTCCTTGCATGCAAGAATTCAGGAAGCGAAGCCCAGAAAGCACCCGGCATCTCCTGGGCAGCAGTGATACCACCTTATCACAGCCACCACAGGAAAAAGAACTGCTCCCCAGGGGTGACACAGGGTCTCACAGGGGGGCTGGCCCCACTTCTGTGCACTGATGGCACTACCCATGTCCTTCTAGCAGACACACATTTCCATGAGCATCCCGTGCCTGCTTATGAAGGGAGGACAAAAGCTGGGAGAATGGTAAATAAATACACATTTGGCTGCCAAATTTGTTTTCAAAGGACAGGAAATCTCAGGCATTGTGGCTTGGTGAGGGAAGCGAACTGGGGGTAGTGTTGTGGGCAGAGAACTGGGGGAAGGGAACTGGGGGCAGTGCTGTCAGCAGTGAGGGGAAGCCAGGGGCTGGTGGGGCTGTGGGCAGCTGCAATCATAGGCAGCCTCTTGCTAGAGGAGCCCCATCCCAACAAACCAGGAAAAACTTGGGAATTCCAGCAACTTCACACCAGATTCCTCTCCTCTGCCACTGGCTGTCACCCCCTGGCTGGTTCTCTTCCTGCTCCCTCCTGGTTGCCTGTCTCACTTCAAGTTGCTTAAGCCACATTTCCTTAGTTGTCCTGCACAACTATCTGTGCCAGTTCCCCATCCACAGGAGCAGCTGCCCCCAGCCACATCTGGGACTAGAGCCCTGGGACTTCACAACCTCAGTCCTTAGGAAAAACAAAGCTGCTCCCAGGAACACCAGTGCAAAACTCTTTGCAAGAAAGCATCCTTGAGACCTTGGTTTCAGTTTTGCATGAGGATCACCCTTGGGAGCCAAAGTGCTGGTGAGCAGGGTGGGACCAACATGGGGGTTTCACACTCATCCCGAGAAGGTTTTTACCCTTCCCAAGGAGTCTGTGCTGAAAGGAGGGATGAGCACTTCTGCTCCCCACAGCGACTCCCTTGCACTGAGGCCTGGGAGCCACTGCCTTTCCTTTGCATGAGACACTGCACCCCAAAAATTCCCAGGTTTTCCAATTCATGGCCAGACACCCGCTTTCCTTTCAAACATCCTGCTTGGGTTTGGGGCACCCATGAAAGGGTGCTGGTCTCCTGCTAGGGCTGATCCCACAGCAGCCATGGGGCCACAGCCAAGGCTTACCAACCATCACATCCCATAACATCGTCCCACACTGAGGGGACAGGCACTGAGTAACTTCAGCAGGAGCAGCAGCCCCAGGCCACCTGAGGACACACATCCTCACCCATTCTGATCCCGCCTGCTCCACTCACTGCCTTTTTTAAGCAGTTGCCCTTGCTTTTGGAGCTGCCTCCCAGAAGCAAATAAGACCAGGAATTTTGGAGCCAAGCTGCGTCTCGGCCGCAGCGTCAGAGCGGTGAACAGGGAGATTTATGGCCCTGTCTTGAGCCGCTTGGGTCTCACAAATCACTGCACTGGCCCCAAATGCCTCTTATTTAATATAAATGAAAATAAAAATAACAACAGATTCTCAGGCCACCGTCCAGCAGCTGGAGCAGGATCTGGATTCTCTTCAGTGAGAGGACGGGGCCACGGTGTGCGGAGCAGGGCTGGGCAGGGATGAGCCTCCAGCCTGGACATACAGTAGCTTCTGAGGAGGATATGGGGACTAAGCAGCCATCTAAAAGAGCCATGGAGGGACACTGGGCTGCACAGGAGCAGCCAAAACCAGGGGGATGTGAAGCCATTAGCAATAACCCCCCTGCACTGGAATATAGGGGATACAGAAGCCTTTCTCTCTCCATTGCTTTTTAACCCAGTGGCAGAGCATTAATGTCAGGGAAAGCAGGTGCTGGGGAGCCTTACCCGATGATGTACGCCAGGACGATGAGCTGGATCAGCCTGAAGGTCAGTCCCACCTTCTTGTTCCTCACCAGCACCATCCGAGGGGTGTCATACTCAAAGAGGAACGAGGACAGCTTGTCCATGCACTTCTGCCCCATGGCTGTGCCAGGGCTGTGCCACAGCCTCCCAGCTCTTCACTGCGCCCTGGGTTGGGCCGTGCCCGCCGCCGCTCCGGCAGCTCCTCTGTTTGCAGATTAAAAAAACAAAATGAGAATGCTATCGGCGCGGCTCTGAGCACATCTGGGCTGCTGGGTTTCCTCCTCTGCGCAGGGATGAGGCTTCCTCTTCCTATAAGCTCTGGGCTGGGAACAGCGGGTGCCCTACATGGTCTGGGGGTGGGACAGGGTGTGGGAGGGTGCAGGGCCACCCTGTTGCCAAGCCCACATGCCACCAGGACGAAGCCCTCTGCCTGTGAGCGATGCTCCCTCGCCTGGCAGGAGCCTTCCCTGGGGACAGAGAGGCTGCAGGCAGGGCTTGGGATGAGCAGAGACCACAGGGCATTCCTGGGGGCAACAGTGAGATGGAAGAGATTGTGGGGGTCCTGGGAGAAATTGTAGGAATTAGGATTGGGGTATCTTTCCTACCACAACAGCCACCTCAGGCTGTGTGTCCTGAGCCCATGTCCTCTTCTGCTCCCAAAAAAGGGTTGGGAAAGAGAAGGGGGAGCACAAGAAAGCCCAGCTCAGCAATTTGGAGCTGACCCATGGAGCAGAAGGGCACCCAGCTTGGCCCCCTCCCATGGTGAGGCCAGACAGCTGGGGCTTGGCTCCTTCCCAGCACTTGCACTGGGCTGGGCTGGGTGCACTTGGAAGCATTTCCAGCATTTCCTGAATGGCCTGGATGTGAGCAGGGCCAGGCGAGCCAGGGTCACTGCAAGCGATGCTCTGCAGGATGGTGCAGACACCACTTAAAACAAATATCACTGAGAAAGGGACTGGATTTGACAGTGCCAGACTGAAATCTGGGGGGCCAACAGCTGCAATGGAAAGCTTTGAAGGGGGTTGGCTCGTTGCTGGAGAAAGCACAGAGGCTGTGGATGGGGGACCCTGTGCCCTCAGTGCATCCCACTGGGCAGCTCCAGGACACCCTCTGTGCTGGGGAGCACTGGGGCTGGGAAGGGAACACTGGGTTTGTGTTTTGGGGGGAAAGAGAGGATGTTTTCCCCAGAAATCCCAGCACTCAGCTGCTTCAGCACTCCAGGCAGGGACAGGCTCCATGAGCCTCAGTTCATCTGCTGCCTCCCTTGGTCTCAAACACTGGCTCTCTGCAGCCACCGAGCCTGGCATAAAGGCCCTCTCTGCAGGAGGAATAAGTTTTGAAAGCAGGGAAAATCTTAACCTGCTGGGATAAATCTTTCCTTTCAGGAATATTTCTTTTAGCATCACCACCTCTCAAGCTCACTTGCTGACTGCTCACTGTCACATTTACCTTTTGACTCAATACATTACAGACCTGACAACTGTGAAATAAGTGGAAAAATCGATTATCTTTGCTGGGCAATAAGGAAAACTGGGGGAAAAGCAACTGAATCATTTATCTGAATCTTTTGGGTGTACCATGAAGCCTGGGAATCAAAATCAGATGATCCCACGTTGCAAGTGACGTGATGAGATCCCAATGCCCCAGTCCTCAGCAACATGGAAAGCTGTCAGACAAGGAGCCAAAAGCAAATACGAAATGCTGATGTTAATCATACAGATTGAAGGCTGATACTGCTATTGAGTGGAGCAGACAAACCTTATAAGCTTAGATATCTGTCAGGAGAGAAGCAAATAACTTACTGTATGAAACGAGGCCTTTTAGGGAAGGCTGCTCACCCTTGCCAAGGCCATGGGGATAATGAAAATAGGACAGCTAAATTTAACAGCAAAATGACTTGTAAAAGAGTCACTTCTAACCTCCTCTCTGGTACTTGGAGTCAATAAAATGGCTATAGCATGGATTTAGCTAAAATACTTTCCATTGGGAGATAATAGGCATCTGCCATTTTATAATCTCTTGGAGCAATGTTGCAGCTGGAGAGTAGGGCCAGACCCTG
Organism: Camarhynchus parvulus; assembly: GCF_901933205.1. Classification (NCBI taxonomy): domain Eukaryota; kingdom Metazoa; phylum Chordata; class Aves; order Passeriformes; family Thraupidae; genus Camarhynchus; species Camarhynchus parvulus. Next base: position 213,839 of record NC_044589.1, read on the forward strand.
TCTGGAGTAATGTGGAGAGCAGAAAACCCAACTCTGGAGCACCAACAGAGCCTGAATCTTTTCCAGGGCTGATACCAGCACCCAGCATGGGCACCCACTTGGCCACAGCATCCAAATGCTTGAAAAAAACACAGCCTAAACACTTGTGGGCTCACACCTCTCCCACACCCACACTATCCCTGGGATTGCCACTCCTTAAATTGCTTTATCACAGGGAATTTAGTAAGTTTGCACAGGGATTGCTCACCTGTGTGGCCCTGCAATGGTGCCAGGATGGTGCCAGCACACCTCCCTGCCTCTGCCAGGTGGTTATCGAGGTACAGTACCCTGCTTGGGCTGTTCAGTTGTTGACTGACCGGCCCAGACAGGGCAGTCACTGGCAGAGCTGCTGACATCATGGGGCTGTGATTCTTCCAGCTGTGGTGCAGGCACTGGGCTGTGCTGAGGCCAGATTGGGATGTCTGTTTGCTGTGATAATAAATGCATTGCTCTAACACCCAAGTGAAAAATAAAGATAGAATTAAGAGGAAGAGGTTTTTTATCAGCCTGCTGTGTAAAGTGCAGCCTGGGGGTGTCCCATGACCCTCTGCACCAATTCCCACACATAGCTGGGACCTTGGGGATGGTTTTGTCTTGGGTTCTCACAGACACCAACTGGTGTGGTGCTGCCAATACAGTCACAGCCATCTCCTCTGAATAGCTTTTGTATCTCTTGGCTGCTTCCAAGCAGAGCAGGCAGGAGGCACTGTGGGGGCTCTGCCTGGAGTGATGAGGGGCAGGTGCTGCTGGAGGAGCAGTGGCAGCTTGAGTTCATCTGCAGCAGGTCCTGGGCACTGAGGATGGGTTTGCCCAAGGGCACAGAAAGTGCTGAACTGGACTTGACCTGAGCAGCATGAAAACAAAGGACCACGTGGGACAACACAGGGACACAGGGAGTAGAGCTGGAAGTGTTCAAGGCCAGGCTGGATGAGACCTTGAGCAACCTGATCTAGTGGAAGGTGTCCCTGACCATGGGAGGGGGTTTGAATGACATGATCTTTAAGGCCCCTTCCAACCCAAACCATCCTGTGATTCTATGAATCTAAAACCAGGCTGAGATAAAGAAAATGAGCCCATCTAGCTCCACTGCCCACGGGAGGGGAAAATGAAAGCAGAAACAGCAAATGAGGCTCTAAAGCCCCTGTGTTTGTGTCTGACATTGCAAAGACCTAGGGCCAGATTTCCCAAACACTCTCCTGGGTCAGCTGGCATTGACTGATCACCAGTGCCAGGCTTTGGCCTCATCCAGCATCTCCAGCTGGGCCAGATGCCAAGGGCACTGAGGGCAGGTGACCCTGCAAGGGTATCCCTGGCAGTGTTGTGCAGGGGTAGCACAGGAGTCCATCCGTGCTGTGAAAGGAACTCCTTCCCCCTGCCCATGAAACACACTCAGCGTGTGCTTGGGGCTGAGAGAAAAATGAAAAATCTGGTATTTTTGCGGTAGAGATTTTGAAATTCAAGTGCATCCTTGCTTTGATCTGGGACAGGAACTGCTGGAGCACAAAGAGCATTCTGAAAACCTCGGCGTGGGGCTCAAGCCCACCCACACCCAGGGAAGCACCACTGTGGAAGGCATAAAAGCCACCAGGTATTTTGAGGCTCTCAGACATTGATAGGGGGAAAAGAAAATAGAAAAATAATAGATGAAGCTCATTACACAACCCAGACTCATGCTTGGCAGCGTCTAGCACGGAACTCTGAATTTCAGCACAAAAATGTGTGGCACGCTGCAGATCCGTGCATGGGGAGGAGTAACATGGAGGCAAGGTTTAAAATATGAGGGTGGGTGCAGAGGGGACCTGCTGTGGTTGAGGTTGCCAAGAAGAGCCCCTGAGAGCTGGTGGCTTTTCCCAGTAATTTTGGCTGCCACAGCCCCCTTACCCTCACCAGTTGCAGGAGGTGCCTACACTGCACCACTGGCAATGGGAAGGGGAGGGTGGAAAAAAATTGGCAGATGAGAGCAAGCAAGGTCCTACAAAACAGCATGTTCAGTTTTCTTTCCAATTTTAACTTGTCCTTGACCTCTCTTCGCTCCTTCCCAGCAGGGCTGGCTGGGCTCTGTACTTGTCCCGTGCTGCAACGCCCTGGCACAAGATGTTTTTGGTGGTGCTCACCCCTCAGAAGTGGCATTTCCATCCCCAGTTGCTGTGACAACACGTCTCCCTGGAAATACTTCAGTTTAGCTGATGCCAAAGCCACCATGAACCCGAGGTGCTGAGGGTACCAAAAGGTGTCAGTGGCCATTGTGGCCTCCAGAAATGTGGCTGCACATCCAGTGTGGGGGCTGGACCTGTGCCATGGGATACAGGGACCCTTGGGGTTTTTTTGGTAGGGTGACACCTGTTTTCTGAATCATGCCTTCAAAAAACAAGCATAGCCCCAAGTGATGGTACCCAGGGGTCCAGGGACTGACACAACATCAGGTGGGGAATTTGGGGTGGTTTTGCCTTCACCACTGTGTCCTGACACAGCATTTCTGGTATGGGGGACTGGCTTGAGGGTCACCTCCAGCCATGGCAGTGGTGCTCCTCTTGCTCTGACATCAGTCTGCACCAGCAAAGGGAGGCCAAGCAATGGCCCTTTCCCAAAAACATGTGCCAGAGTATCCCATGTCCCTCTTTGTAACCCCCTGTGGGCTACAAAGCTTTTGGCTTCCCTTGTGCACCTCCTTTGTCCTGCTCACACATTGGGAAGGAACACACTGGGGCCACATCCCAGTGAAAAAGCACCAAGGGTAGATGTTGCCATGAACACAGATTTGCTCCAAAACAGGACCTGCAGCTGGATCAGGATTTTCTGCTTCAAACATCACCATGGGCAGAGCTCTGGGTGATGCCGAGATGGAAACGCATGGCCCCAAGCCCTGTGCCATCCTCCCAGAGGAGGCCAAGCTATTTAATTATTATTTATTTCACAATTATTTATTGTAGAGTTTATTGCAGGGCTTATTTAAACTTCCCCCCCCCCCCAGCTGGGGGAGAGAAGGTGATGACTATTCTGGATACAGTCAAAATTAGCACTGTTATTTGTATTCTCGTGCCCCAAGAGTGAATTTAAAAATTCCCAACAGTCGTATTATGCCACTCCGCTCATTTTGCCTTTGTCATCCCATGCCAGGCACAAGCTCAGCTCCATTTCTAGTTTGGCTCCTCTGAAAACCCACAAGAAATCCTGATCTGGTGAGCACAACTCCTTTTACGGCTGAAGAATGCCCTCAGGCACTCCCCTATGGCTCCATGGGCTCCCAAATATCCCCAAATCAGCCACAAACAGGACAAGAAAAGCAAAAAAAAAACCCCAAAAGGTAAAACAACAACAACTAAATAGACACAAAAACCCCCAGTCATCCAGCAAAATTGCTTTTATTTCTGTAATTTTCTAAGTATAAAACAAATCAGCCCGATATTGTGTGAACAGAGTGGATTGTATGGATGTGACCACAAGGAGCCTTCCCACGTCTTCCCGGCACACCTGGCTATTTACAGTCAGACAAAGGACATGGTTTAGGAAGCAGTAATTTAGTGGAAAAATATCTCTCATATAATAAAATAGGAAACCTCATTTCTTTCAGTTCTGTCCCTCAGATAACACCCTCCCACCCCCCAAGATATAACAATTTACCTTTTACTATGAAGCACAATCTCAGAGATTTCTACATTTGGCTGTTCAGGCATCTCATATTAAAAAAATCAGCATATTCCCAGACTGAAGCCACTGAGGGCACCTGCTGGCAGTTCAGTGGTTGCCCTCCTCTTGGTCCCAAATGCCCATCACTCCAGTCACACGCAGATTTTGGCTCATTTAATGCCCTACTCACACCAAAAGCTGAATGGCACCACAAGAACAGGTCCAGGGAGCACAATTTACCCTGTGTCTCCTCACTGCAGCCCTGCAAATCCTAACCCCAACTGTGCCACACAAGATCTGCATGGGGTAAAGCCTTCTCCTTGCTCAGTACTCCCAGGCTGTCCCCCCTGACAGAAAATGCCACTGCAGAAGTGGGAGGAAAAAGAGCCCAGATGGGACTGAATCTCTGGCATCATTTATACAAAGTCATGGCCATGCCAGCTATGGTCCAAAAATCACAGTAAGTCTCAGGAGCTGGTAGTGGGGACTTGGGTGTGTTTGAGTTTCAGGAGTGATGTAATGCCAAGGTCACTGAACCTCATGAACAGCACAGCTCAATCATTATTTGATGAGTTTTGGTGCAGCAGGACCCTGACTGGGAAGCAGTATTATCAACCTGATGTACAAAAGAAGGACCAAAAATTAATGCTGAGTTTTCCTCTTGCTCTACTTCTGCCATCTCCATGAGCAGAAACTCCAACTCAATCCCAGATCTGATGCTCCTACAGGAACAAAGTCCCCCAGCCCCTCCATAGAGCCTGTCCCTCCTGCTGCCCCCCCAGTGCCTGGGGGTGCCATCCAGCCTTGGCTGAGCAGAGCATCACCAGAAACACACACACAGGATGCTCACAGTGCCAAAACCCCAAACACACCAACACAAACCTCATCCAGACCTGGGCCACACGACACAAATAAAATACAGGATGCAGCACTTTGCTCTTTTTTCCTTTTCCAACGTGGGATCCCCATGGGATCACACACCACAGGGGGAAGAGCTCATCCAGCAGTGACACAATATCCCAAAACAGTACAGAAGACTTTCCACCACAGCTGATCCCCCTGGTGCTCAGCCCAGGAACACAGGACCTTTCCCTCCCACCTTGGCTGTACCCCAGCACGGTGCTTGGCCCCTGAGGAAGGAGTATAAAGTGCTCATGGATAACCACAATCCCATGCTGCCACCCAGCACCTCCTCTGCCCTGCATCTTGTGGAGGATCTGTCACAGCAGCCCACCAATGCTAAAGGTCTTGCTGGAAAGACCTGAGTTTTATTTATAGACTTAGAATATGCCAGGCAGCACCATCAAAATAAAACTAAAAAGGAAATAATTTCTAACCTCTGCTGCCAAGAAAAGCAAGGATCCCAGAGGTTTTCCCCTAAGCTGCTTTTTAAAAAAAGCTTTAGGGCAGAACAGCCACCCAGTGTCCATCTCCCTTGTATTGCACAGTCAGATGCCTTGGTAAGACAAAAGAGACTATTCCAAAGTGATGGTCTTGGCTCTGGGACCTCCAAGTTTACAAAAGAACATGTTCCAGCCTGTAAAAGCTCCCAGCATGCTGCTGCTGGCACACATGCAATAAATAACTACTCTGTGATCTATCCTGACCTTTCACTGAAGAATAAAGGAAAAAATAGTTACATCTACGGATATTTTTCTACTTCATTAAGGTGTTTGAAGTATGAGCCTCTGTAATCAAAAGTCTGGAGTGAAACTTGTACTCCAAATAATTAAAGGATGTGGGGAGAGACAAGAGATGGGGTCAACCATTCAGAAGGGGAAATGGAGATGTGTCAAAATGGTCCCTTCCTAGCAAGGGAGCCACCTGCTCCAGGCAGCTCTAATGCAGATTACCTGGGCATTTTCTAGATAGATCTGAAGGCTCACAATAGAAATAAAACACAATTTGCTGCTGCTGGGAAGAACAAGCTGGGCCACAGCTCTGGTTTCTTGCCCATGATGGCTCAGGCTTTGATAACTCACAACAGTGACCCAACGGTTGCATGAACAGACTGACACTGCCTGGGCTTTCACACAAGAAACTTCTCCACACCACACACATCTGGGTTAAATTCATAACCCTCCACCAGACATTAGGTCCAGGGAAAGCAGTGTAACTCAGGTGGTGGATGGACCAAGCAGGTTCCTGTAGGCACAAGGGACCAGGGAGATGCCACTGGGCACTGCAGGCCCTGCTGGACCCTCCAAACAGGGCTGGGATGCTCTGAATCCAGCCCAGCCTCTGAATCCAGTCCAGCTTCTCCCAAACTGGATGTTAACCTCAGAGAAACAGAGAAGCTGCCTCCTCTGATGACACTGACTGGAACTGGAGTAAATTCCCAATGGCTGTTTTTCTGCACAGAACAATGGAGATGGACTCAATCATCTTGGATGTCTTTCTGTGACCTGTACTAAAATAAGGTGAAATCCACCCTTTTGAGGAAAGGCAAATCACAAGTCTACAGCATTAGTCTTACTGAAGCCTTATTTTGGCTTATACAGTACCTGGGTCATGTCCTGGTCCTCTACACCAGGGTGGGTCTCATCCATGGTGAAAATCTTTGAAGAGGAATTGGTTATCCCATGGGATCAACTGATTAAATCATTTTGACAGAACACATTTGAAAAATAAAATTTCTTCAAGACAAAGTATAATAAGATTTTAAAAAATCAGCAACAATTTTCTAACGACAGAGTATCTATAAAGATCTTTGTAAAGAGCTCCATATTAAAATTTCTTGAATACATTATATATTAAATACAGTAACAACATTTCATGCAAGGTTTTCTGTACAATAAATCAGCTCAGTAGTATAACAATTCTGTACATTCCCATTGGTCTGGGGGCTCTGCTCATCTTCAATGCTGGTGATGGAGAAAAGAAAGGAGGGATGATATTTGGCACCTACTGTATGGAAGGAGAGATGGACTTGCCCAGATGATACAGAAAAACACTGGAAGCTTTGAAGAGGCAAAAAGTAGAAGAGGAAACCCAACAGCAGAGGAGCAAATGCCATCCCAGACCCTGGCTCTAGTGCTGTTGCTGGAATGTAAGAGAAAGGAAAGATACAGGCTCTGGCTAACTGAATATCATCAGGATGGATCCTAGGGGATGGTGAGGAAAACAGGAGGGAGGATTTGGAGAGCTGGAGAAGAGACCACCCACTATCAGCTTCTCAACTGACACAGCTCAATGGAGAAAGATAAATTTAATGGAACCCAAAATCCACTCCTGATCACCAAATCCTCACTGAAGACTGTCTGACTCCTGCTGTGGAGAAAATCCCCAGAGGGCAAGATAAAGTCGTTGCCTTACAAAAAGGGATGCCACAACAAACACCACTCATGGAGAAAGACCACGTTATGTACAAGCATACATTCATTGCCATCGTGATCCCTCGGCAGGGATACCCTGTGCAAGTCAGTGATGGTCTCCAAAGCAGAGCACATCAAGTCATGGATGTGCTCCTAAACACTTAAGCTGTACTACTGCTGGGGAAATAGTTAAAAATTCACTGAGGAAAGAAAGTGTGACCAGGAAGGAGTGGTGGACATGAGGAATGCAAGGTGGGCATCCCCTTGCTTTTCTTTACATGGCTGTTCCTCCAAGGAGAAGGACTGCCTTATATAGTGCAGATGGGATCCAGCAAGATGCCAGATGGAGAACAGACAGGACTTCATCGTGCTTGGTGCTGGATGAGCCTGAGAAGGTGTTGGGCTTTCCATAATGCAGGGATCAAACAGGACAGCATGATAAACAGGGAGAACTTCGCCTTCCACCACTCTGACCTCGAGGTGTAAACACACCTCCATGAGATTCACACCAGTGCTGGACACCCCTCTGGAGCTCAGCTGCTGCAGCCACTGGAGCAGAGCACAGCTGCAGCAACACTATGGACATCATCAAGGCTCAACAACACAGCTCCCTCTCCTCTCTCCCTGCTCTCACTCACTGCCAAGCCCTTCCCAGCCCCTGAAGCTGCCTTGTGCATCCCATCCCACTGGGGGATGTGGCCTCAAATCCCAACTTCCTGCCTTAACCTCTCATGAAGGCCACCTTGCCTGTGCTCACTCAGTCAGGGTGAAAATTGCAAAGAGGGTCTCAAATTTGGCAAAAACAAATCCCAAGCAACCACATTACAATGACTCAGATCCACACAGCTCCATCCCCAAACTCTAGGCCAGCTGTCCAGTAATTGCACTCATATGTACAGGAAAAAGAAAGCTACAGAACAAAACGAAAATCAGGATTTTTTTCTTTTCGACAATTCACCCGCATTTGTCTGAGAGTCGGACACATGCATGTCCTGCTGGCTTTAGCGATGGTCACGCATGCAAGACTTCAGTCCCAGTGACAAGTTAGGGATCCTCTAGTTCAGAGTCGTCCTCAGGTCGTTCATTTCTTGTCCTCTTCTCCTGAAAGGAAGGGCAAAAGAGAGAAATGAAAGTATGGGTGAGGGTACAAAAGCAAACCAGCTCCACGGTTTTGTTACCAAGAGTGGTTGCTCCTGGGTTGATCCCAGCAGGAACCTGGGATCCTGTCTACACAGAGCTGGCCTGACTGCAGCTGTGGCAGCTCAGGCTGTGTGAGGAGGAGGAGGATGCTGGTCCCTGGGTGAAGAAGGTCTCTGCAAGAGTTGGGAAAAGGGATGAGTTCACAGAATTCAACGAATGACTGGGTTGGAAGAGACCTTCAAGATCATCAAGTCCAACCCAGCCCCAGCACCTCAACTAAACCCTGGCACCCAGTGCCACATCCAGGCTTTGTTAAACACACCCAGGGATGGGGACTCCACCACCTCCCTGGGCAGACCATTCCAAACTTTATCACTCTTTCCATGAAAAATTTTTTCCTAATATCCAACCTGAGGTGGAGCCATGTGGAAGGTGAGCAGGCAGGATCCCTCCTTACTGCTCCCAGTGAGGCATTATGCAGGGAAAAGCAGTGGCTCAGAGAGGAGAAGCTCACTGCATCCTCACACCCACCCCAGAACCCCAGCCCTGCTGCAGCCAGAGACATGGACACTGCTCCATGGGCTCACACCACTGCCCATGTACCTACACCCAAAAATCCCTTCAAAACAATGAGCAAGGACCAACCCACTCATCACAGCCACTGCCCCAGGGCTGCCCTCCCACCTTCTCCCTCCCTCCAGATGGACAGGGTTGGACAGGGAAGGTAACAGGCAACACGTGGCCTGTAGGAAAGTGATGGTATCCAGCTTGAACTCCATGTGAGCGGCCTCTAAATCCTTGCAGAATTTGACTTACAGCAACTAGATCCCAAATTTTCAAGCAGTTGACAGGAGTGTCCCTGATCCCTGAGGCAGCAGCTGCCCTCCAGCCTGGGGTAGCTCAGTTTACCCAGAACACATCTTTTTCCTTAAAAAAAAACCCACCCAGAAGCAGCACTTGCTACAGAGAGTTAGAAAAATCCCTTATCATGAATCTTTTGACTGTATTTCTCTCTCTTTCATCACTGCATACATCACAAAATACATCTCACTGGGGACTGCTGTTCCTGTGCTCTTGATAAATAAGGGTCCTGCCCGGGGTTACCCGTGGGGCTCCGTGCCTGCTGCCAGCCCTGGTGCCGACAGCTTTCAGGGGAATTAATAAATAACAGGCAAGGCAGAGGGAAAAGGCTTTTTTGCAACTTCTGCCAAATTTTTTTTCCAGTGCTGGCTGCAGAGCCCAGCCCTTGCGTGCTGGGATTAAATGGTTTGCTGTGATGGCAGCATCCCTCTGGATGACACTGCAGGTTTTGGTGTAAGGTAGGGATGCTGGCAACTGCACTGTATTACATATCATTGCAATAATCAAAATTAATCTCCTCCCCACTGCAGCAGCCTCTCTTCCCTCCCCTCCAGCAGCTGAACAGTCCCCACTGGGTGACACACCAGTGGTAATTTGCCAACCATGGCACTTCCCCTAAACACATCACCCCATGGCTGTGCAAACAGGAGGATGCCATGGCCTGTGGCAGGGACAGGAAGGGGACAGGGCTGCAGAGTTTAACCACAGTGGATGCTCTTCAAAATGCTGCTCCCAGGTCTCTAAAGTGCCACAATCCTGGCATGGAGTGAGTCAGGTGTTTCTACCAGCCAAGAGTCCAGCTCCCCCATATGCAGGTCCCTGCATGCCAGTGTCCGTGTGTCCTTCCCTCACACAGATGACAGGAGCGGGGGATGCAGGACCTGTTTGCAGGGATGGTGGGATGGTGACAGTCCCTCTGCATGCTGCCTCACACCAGGGGTGTCACAGCCCTCCAGCATTGCAAACCAGCAACTGAACAGAGCTCAGCTCCTCTAAGCTCTGCTCCCCTCAGACAGCTGAGGCTTTTGGGGAGGTATTTCCTTGCTGCTTTTGACTTTCCTCAGCAGGCTCCTGTTAAAGGTGCTGCTGGAGGGATGCAGGCTCCCACTGCCAGCCCAGATCCCCTCCTTCACCAAGGGAAAAGCTGCAGCCCTTGTAGCTCTGAAAACTGCACATCTCCCAATCACAGCAGGGCACCCTGAGCTTCAGCTGAGACCCCAGACCCCAGGAGAAAACCAAAAGGGAAATTGTCCCCTCATCCCTTTGCAATACCAGGGCAGCAACACTGGCAGCTTCCCTCTGCTCTTCCATTTCTAAAGCATGACACACGGACATGTATGAAAAACAGGAAAGAGGGGGAAATAAAAACAAAAAGCGAGGCAGCAGAGCTGTAAAATCCTGTGTGGAGATTCCAGCCCTGGAAGGTGCAGCAGTGCTCTCCTGCAGAGCATCCCACAGCTCAAGGGAATGCTTGGCCCACGGGGACACATTCCTCTGCCAGCACCCAGCCAAGGTAGCTCCAGGCACAGATTTCCCTACAAGGGCAGGCGCTCGCTCCCTGCTCTGCCGTGCCAGGGAGAGGGATGGCTGCCTCCTCTGCAGGAACACGGGCAGCTGCAGCAGCTCCTGTGCTCCTGGGGCACTTTCAGGAGCTTCCCTCGGACCCAGGTGCAGGTGCATGGGGGAAAATGAGGGTGAACAGCTCCTTTTTGCTATATGCTGGAGGTTTTTGTGTTGGGATATGGAGATTTTGGTCCCTGCAAATCTTGGGCTGTCTCAGATGTAGAGCTGTGTCTGCCCCTGGCAGGGAGTGTGATGCACTTGTCACTGCACTGCCACCTCTGCCAGCCACTCTCCTCTGGGAGGATGCTGAGCCTAAATCTGATGCCAGCTTTGCAGAGAAGTGCCCAAAGCTCCCTCAGTGGTGGTGATGTTCACCCCAGGGAGCAACCTCACCTGCACATCAGCTGCAGTGGCAGGAGACTGCAGGGCACTGTGCTGCCATGGGAGAGGGGACAGGAACAGGGTGGGGTTGCCACCATCTTGCACCTCCTGCAAAATGACCCTGGGGGCTGCTGTCCTCACTGGGCACAAAGCTGCCCAAATGCTAATCTGACACCAAAGACACCAAGTCAATTCCTGTGCATCCAAACCCCTGATTTTCAGTGGCCCTGCTGCTGTCAGAACAGACATGTAGCTGTGTTGCAGAAAACACCTGCTTTGTGATTTTGCCCCTGCTTTTACCACAGCACAGGTGAGAAATGGTGATGCTCAGCACCCAGACAGGGTCTGCTGCTGAACATGGTGAGAACAATGACAGCAGAACTCCAACACCTGTGAGGGGTTTGCCTTGAGATGGTGAACAGGAGGAGGTGCAGGGAAAGTGCAGGAGGGGAGTAGGGTGGCCTCAGCAGTGGGCTGGTGGTGCACAGAGGAACCTGAGCACTGGGGTTATCTCAGTGTCCTCCCTATGTCTGGTACTTCTTGAGAACCACTTAGAAAAGAGACAAAGAGACTTCTGCAAGGCCTTGGCACAGATGCCTGGAAACCTTCCTCCTGCACGCCACAGGATTCTGAGAGAACAAACACTTGAATGCATAGAGCATGGAAAATATTAAAGATACTACAGCAAGAGATCCCTGAGGGTGGTGAGCCCTTGTGGGCCTGTCAGTGTCTGACAGACCCCTGAGAACATCGCCATGCTCCTGACCAGCACATCTGCAGCTCACACAAAGCCAACCTCAGCACATTCTCTCACTCTCACATTCACATCACCTCCCAAAACTGAGACAGCAGAAACCTCAGTGGGGCCAGAGAGGAATGAAGGCAGCCAGATATGCAAAGGATGTGAGATGAAAGGCTGGATGTGAGCAGAGTCATGGGGAGAGGAATGTAAAGCACTGAGACCACAGTGAGAACTGAAGAGTCTCAGCTTTCTGCCACTTCAAGGACAAGGAAAACCCAGAGTAATGGAAACACAACCTCTCTAAATCTCATCAAAGGAGAAACTTTTCCATGCAATTCCTGAATCAGCAGAACTCGCAGCTATACATTTGCATTCTTCAGCTGAACACCCTTGGCCATCCCTTGGAAGGTCCCATGCTGGAGACCATTCCCAAGCCCTATCTTGCAGAGACCAAGGGCTAGCCTGGCTCCTGGCCAAAACTGCCATCAAACAGCTACTTCACAGGCTTGCTAGGCCTTATTTTGAAGCAAAACACAGAGATCACTGTGGGAAAGGAGATCCTGTTTGGGTAGAGTCTCTTGGCTCTATTATTGTATCTCTGTTCTGTATGTAAGCCGTATTCACCCAGACACACTCCAAGCAGGTCCCCACCACACAGAATCAAGACTCTGAAGGAAGCACAGGGGTACAGCACTCAGGGATGAGACAGGTAAGGAAGCCAACCCTTGCTCTGGAGTCTTGCAGGTATTCAACTGGTGCTCCCCGCTCCACTTGGGTCTTACTGTCCTGAGAATGCCTGGCAAAAAACAAATAAATCACAAGACCACACATAAAAGTGGCTTTTGGAGGATTTTCCTTTGCTTTTCAAAGGCCGGAGGAATCAGGAAGATGAAGAGTTTCAATTGCTTCTTTCAAGTGTGATGATTGAAGCGTGGTGATTTTGCCACACAGCCGTGATGAAGAGCTGCATGGGAAACCCTGGATCCATGAGACAGAGCAACCCATGAGCATCAGCAGCATTGTGACTGTGGGGATGAGGGAAGCTCAGAGCACCTGAAACGTTGGGAGTGTGCATGGGAGGAGAAAACTGAGCTGCTGTGCTGCTGTGCTGGCACTTGAGAGGATCGTGTGCCTACCAGAAACCTCACTGTGCTTGGAGCTGTGCAGGCAGAGCCAAAGAAAATCACTTCCTCCAGCAGTGCTGAGATTTTATAGAGAAATACAAAGTGTGGGAGAAAGACAGACTCAGCCTCAGACTACAGATTGTGAAGACCAAGGGCATGCATAGGATGCAACATTAACCAGCTCTCCTCCACCCCAGCCTGGTGCCACGCTGTGGAATTGTTGCTACAGGTTCATAACTGTGGGATAAAACAGACCTGGGTGTCTGATGAGAGATGAAATAATTCAATAAAAACAGGCTAGAAACAATTTCTGTTTGGTTTGTAAACACAGAAGCTCTGCACTTCTGTTTCTCTGAGCAATTGCTGAGTTTCTGCATCAGCTCAACCCAGGAAGAAAGGCTGACATGAGCACCACCTGCACACCAGGACACACTGATGGGGAGGGAGATCTGTTTGTGACCATTTCTGCCTGCAATACTTCCCCATCCCATACTTCCAGGTACTTGCAAAGCTCTGCTCCATGAGAAACCAAACACAGCTGTGACAATGCCCCAAAGCCCTCCTTGACAGGGCTGGCCAGACCTGCCTTCAGCCTGGAAAGGCAAGAGTGGCTTTGCACAGATTTTCTGGGTTGTTATTACAGGGTGAAGGGAAAAAGAGGGGTTTGCTATGACACAGGTTGCCTGAGGGGTGAAAAGATGGTTTGATCAAGGTGATGGTGTGGAAGGAAATCCAGTCCTCACACTCAGATTGTTCATCTGCCCCCAGAGCTTCCCTGATCAAGGACAGTGCCCTTCCTGCCCTTCTTCTTCCTGCTATCACTGTCAGGGCAAGCTCACCCCAAAAAGTGAATAAATAAATCTTGTTTTCTAGAGAGGGGCCACTCCTGTGGCAGGCACAGCACTGCTCAGCAGCCCTGGGAAAGCCTGTGGGTTTAACTCAGTGCAGAGATATCCCCCACAGCAACATCTCTTGCAAGAAATGAAAGAAAAGATGATATCATCTCTTTGGAGGGCTGCCCAAAGACATGCTGTGATTTACAGCAAGGAGCCCAGGAGCACAGAAGAACTGCTGCTCCAGTGTCACAGGAGCTGCTTCTCCTCTGGTTGTGCCAAGGGCTGCATCCTGAGAGGGGCTGGCCAAGGGCAGCCAGTTTAAAGCCAGTTTTAAACCAGTTTATAAGGTGTTCAGCTCTCAATGGAGCTTAGCACAGAGGTTGCCAACACAAAATAAGGCTGGACAGAGAGGGGTGGAAATCTGAGAGGAAAAATGAAAGGGTTCCTGTTACAAATCAGTGTTTGATTTGTTTTGCTTCATAAGCAAAGGGATCCAGTTCCTGGAGATACAAGAGGAGCTGAATTAATAACCTGTGGCAGGTTTATCTAATGCTCCAGCTCCAAAGGGAGCATTTCCAGCAGATGTAATCACCAACTGCTCTGCCAGGTGTGGCACCAGGAAGGAAGGGAGCAGGAGAAGCCCCTTTGCACAGCAAAGGTGGGTGAACACGCAGGTGCAGACATCACACGAGCAGAGGAGGTGAGTGAGGGGTCCACAAAATGCCCAGGAACCCCAAGCAAAGTGCCACAGAGCCCCCCTAACCCAGGGGGTGCAGACCATGCTCACCATCCAGGTGGTTGCGGGAAAGGTACTTGAGTCCTTCATCCAGCAGGATCACAGGCAGGGAGATCTTCATCACAACCACCCACTGTGGCCAGCTCAGGGGGGTCACCTGGAAGATGAGCTGCAGGGTGGAAAGGGTTGGACATGTCACTAGGGAAGCAGGTGGGATATTTTGCTGTTTTAAGGATCACATTGTTGTGGGGCAAAGGTTGAGAGAGGGTCATCACGGAGAGGTATAAAGAGGGAGGATCCAGTCAGCCCAAACAGGAGGATTTCTTCAAGGTCTGTCATGATCCAGGGTGGGTCTTGGCCAGGATGAGTAAAAAAATATGTTATTCACCTCTCCTAGAGACGGGGAAAGTGAGACACAAGGCAGGACTGTGTGTTTATGTGGTCACAGGTGCTCAGCAGGTGACAAGGGACAAAGCAACCTCCTGGGTAGAGAAACTTCATCTTAAGCACCTTTGGGCACCAACCAAAGCATCCCCAACCTTGCAAAGGAAGGAGACAACTCCTAAAGGGCTGAACCACCTTCTGGAGTTATCTAGAGCCTTTACATTGCCCATAGGGAGAGCTTTGTACTCCTGGCTCATGGGGCAGAATGACTCCTGTTTTCTATGGCTCATGGGGCAGAATGACTCCTGTTTTCCATGCTGGGTTCAGCCATGGGACCTGGCCCTGAGGGGAACAGCCATCCCAGAAGTTTCCCGACCCAAAGATTGCTCCAGGGATGTCCTTGTCCATAGAAGGCAGAAGGAGGTGACAGAGGGCACTCACAGGCATGGGCTTGACATAGAGGATGAGGAAGTGCAGAGCCATGGACATGATGATGGCCCCCAGCAGCCAGATGTTGAGCCAGGGTGGCATCCGCAGCAGTGACTGGTTCTCAGAGACGCTGTGAAAGGGAGGGCACAACGTTAGCCCCAGACACCTCCCCACATCTGCCCATGCTGGGAATTTCATTTCCCTCCAACATGCAAGGCCATATGCTATATCCTTTCTTTTCCAGGCTTTTCATCTCCAGCTTTGCTGCAAACTGGATGTGGATATGGATACAACCAGCAATGCATGGACTAGGGCCGATAATAAATCGTTAATGATTTGTTAATGATTAAATCATTAATGAATGCAGATCCAGTCCTTCCTTCACTGCTCCCAGCCACAGCACACTGCCTTGGAGCAGTTCCTCTATGGAAAACCCAGTGCTCCCCTGTGAGGATGCTCTGAAAGGCTCTGCTGAGCCAAAGCAAAGCCCTCAGCCCACCCAGAGACACTCAAAGAGACAAAATCAGTCACACACAGAGCAAAGAGAGCAGCCCTGTGGGCAGCACACCTGTTCAGAGCATTGCACATTTCGATTGTCACCAGCACAGACAGAGCCATCGTCGTTGGGTATCGCGACTCGAAGATCTCACAGTCAATTCCTTCAAAGATGGGGTTGTCCTCAGTGCACCTCATGAAGTTCCTCTGTCAGCACAGGAAACTGCTGGTAAATACATAGCAGAGCAGCAGGAAAGGCAGGAGAGAGGAGGAAGAGTCGACTGGTTGGGGGGCAGGTGATGAACTGGGTTGCTGTTAAATATCCCAGGGGTCAGAGCAACAAATAAAGGGTCTGCAGTGACCCAGATTCTGCTGGGGCTGGGCCCTAGGGGTATGGCTGGACAGTGCCTTGAGACTCTCAGGTGTGGTGAGGAAGGAGTTTGAGCACACACAAGTCTCCATCAGAAATCCATCTTGCATTGCACATGCCATTGGGATGTGATGGCACCTGCTTTCCACCTGCCCTGCTGTTTTCACATTAGCTACAATAATGTAAGGTGAGAATGTAATGTAATGTGTCTCCCTTCCAATATGGGATGAGGCACAGAAGCTACTTTCAGCTTCTCTGAATCTTTCTGAATCCAAAACTTTCCCTACCATGCTGGTGGCTGGCAGAAGCAAGGCTGGAAACAGCCTGAGTGAGAGAACTCGCTTCTGTTTTAAATTACTGTCCTCTCCACTAGGAATCTGGGAATGCTACAACCAACACAGAGGAAAGATAGATGAAAGCCCCCAGGACATGAATGCACACCCTCACCCACCCCTGCAGCTTGTTCCCCTCCTGACTCACCAGCTGATGGAAGGAGACCTGCGGTCCCTCGGCGTCGTACAGGAACCACCAGGTGGCTGCGCCCACTGTGGCCAGGCCCACGTACACTGTGGCCAAGAGAGACACCCTTACCCCAGCACCAGACAGGGACCTCTGTTGTGTTGTGATTTCAGGGTTTACCTCAGAACCTCGGGTCCCTCCCCTGAAGATTCCCTGCCACGTGTATCAATCACCTCTCCTTTCTCTCCCTGACCCCTCCCAGCACTGTCTGTCAGTCCTGGAATTCCAGAAGGCATCGAGTGATTGGCAGATCCAAAGGATGCCCTCTACCCCTGGGGGGCATTGGGCCATCCAGGTGTCCTTTGTCCCTTTGTCCCTCCCCTCCTGTCCCTGCTTGGTGGCTCCCTGCCCCTTCCCTGCCCCTCTCCCCGGGGTTCAAAGGAGCAGCAGCCACGGGCTCAGGGAGTTCTGTTGGAGCTGGTGCTGCATTCAGAGGCCTGTGGGCCAGAATAAAGCTCTGGATCCAAACCCTCCCTCAGAACTGACTCCTTTCCTTCACCATCACCTTAAAGCTTCTCCAGCAGAGGAAACCCTGAGGAGCAGCCCCTGGTATGGGGGGAAGCTCCATCCCAGCACCACCAGGGCTCCTGCAGGCCTGGACTTGTCTGCAGTGCCCAGCTGCAGCATCCAGCCAGCCCAAAGTGTCTGTGGGTGAAACACCACACACCCAGCCAGCCAAAAGTGTCTGTGGGGTGAAACACCACACACCAGCCAGCCAAGGGTGTCTGTGGGGTGAAACACCACATACCCAGCCAGCCCAAAGTGTCTGTGGGGTGAAACACCACATACCCAGCCAGCCCAAAGTGTCTGTGGGGTGAAACACCACACACCCATAGAGCCAAAAGTGTCTGTGGGGTGAAACACCACAGTTGCTGCTGTTTGGTTCAGCACTGAGGGCTGGACAAGCTCAGGCACGCCCCATCCAGCTGTATTGGTAATTATTCCAATAGACCCCAGCCCAGGACAGCCCAGGACACCCTGGCACACCCACCCAGCCAGCAGCACCCACCTCCCACAGCCAGGTAGCGGAAGAAGAGCCAGCCACTGATGAGGGGCTCCTTGGGGTTGCGGGGCTGCTTGTCCATGATGTCCAGGTCCGGGGGGTTGAAGCCCAGCGCCGTGGCCGGCAGCCCGTCGGTCACCAGGTTCACCCACAGCAGCTGCACGGGGATGAGGGCCTCGGGCAAGCCCAGGATGGCTGTCAGGAAAATACTGCAGCAAAATAAAAAAGAGATGTGAAATTATACAAGCTCTGGGCAGGCAAGGTTCTGTGGCATGCAAGGGGGAGAGAGCATCTGGATCCAAAGCCTCAAATTGAATATTCACCCAAAGTCCTGCAGACAAATCCACAGCCCCTGATAAGGAACCTGAAGCCCAGCACTGAAAGTTGCAGCTAAAATTTGTTTCTGTTGCTATTAAAATTTGCTTTGCAGTTGTAACCCAACTATTGATGTTCCCAGGCCACAAAGTTTCCCATTCCCAGCACAAACACCCATGATGAAATGCAAGGGCAAAGGATGATGCCAAGGTTGTGCTGTTGTTGCTGAGGACTGGGAGGGATGGGCAGGGACAGGGATAGCTGTGTCTGGGTGACAGCAGCCTGGGTGACAGCACAAATACCTGCACCCAGATCAGGCATTTGCATGGGCCTAAATAGGCAATAATTTGACAGAACAGATCCTGCAGGATGGCAGGATTGTAAAACTACCAAAAAAACAAATCTCCCTGCCCTTGGGGAATGAGACATGGTGCTGGGATTACCAGTCTGGGCACTACATGCTGCTGCCTGCAGGTGCCCTGTCCCAGGGGATGTGTTCCCCACTGCAGCATGGTGCCCGCTGTGGGAGGCTCTCACCAAACGACCTCCCCGACATTGGAGGAGATGAGATAGCGGATGAACTGCTTCATGTTGCTGTAGATGGCTCTGCCCTCCTCCACGGCCGACACGATGGTGGAGAAGTTGTCATCAGAGAGCACCATCTCAGCAGCTGACTTGGCAACGGCCGTGCCCGACCCCATGGCGATGCCAATCTCTGCCTTCTTCAGCGCTGGAGCGTCATTGACGCCGTCACCTGTCTGCACACAGCCGGGGGTCAGCGTGCAAGGGATTGTGCTGTGGTGAGATGTCATGGTTTGCCTCAGATACCCCGGGGTTCTCCCTGAAGATTCCTTCCCCAGGCGTGTCAGTCACCTCTCCTTTCCCTCCCTGACCCCTCCCAGCACTGTCTGTCAGTCCTGGCATTCCAGAAGGGCACTGAGTGATTGGCAGATTCACAGGATGCCCTCTACCCCTGGGGGGCATTGGGCCATCCAGGTGTCCTTTGTCCCTTTGTCCCTCCCCTCCTGTCCCTGCTTGGTGGCTCCCTGCCCCTTCCCTGCCCCTCTCCCCGGGGTTCAAAGGAGCAGCAGCCACGGGCTCAGGGAGTTCTGTTGGAGCTGGTGCTGCATTCAGAGGCCTGTGGGCCAGAATAAAGCTCTGGATCCAAACCCTCCATCAGAACCGACTCCTTTCCTTCACCATCGCCTTAAAGCTTCTCCACAGAGGGAAACCTGAGGAGCAGCCCCTGTTATGGGGAGAAGCTCCATCCCAGCACCACCAGAGCTCCTGCAGGCCTGGACTTGTCTGCAGTGCCCAGCTGCAGCACCCAGCCAGCCCAAAGTGTCGTGTAAAAAAAAACAAAGTGTCTGTGGGGTGAAACACCACACACCAGCCAGCCCAAAGTGTCTGTGGGGTGAAACACCACACACCCAGCCAGCCCAAAGTGTCTGTGGGGTGAAACACCACACACCCAGCCGCCAAAGTGTCTGTGGGGTGAAACACCAACCACACACAGCAACGTGTCTGTGGGGTGAAACACCACACACCCATAGAGCCAAAAGTGTCTGTGGGGTGAAACACCACACACCCATAGAGCCAAAAGTGTCTGTGGGGTGAAACACCACACACCCAGCCAGCCAAAAGTGTCTGTGGGTGAAACACCACACACCCATAGAGCCAAAAGTGTCTGTGGGGTGAAACACCACACACCCAGCCAGCCAAAAGTGTCTGTGGGTGAAACACCACACACCCAGCCAGCCCAAAGTGTCTGTGGGGTGAAACACCACACACCCAGCCAGCCCAAAGTGTCTGTGGGGTGAAACACCACACACCCATAGAGCCAAAAGTGTCTGTGGGGTGAAACACCACACACCCATAGAGCCAAAAGTGTCTGTGGGGTGAAACACCACACACCCAGCCAGCCAAAAGTGTCTGTGGGTGAAACACCACACACCCAGCCAGCCAAAAGTGTCTGTGGGGTGAAACACCACACACCCAGCCAGCCAAAAGTGTCTGTGGGGTGAAACACCACACACCCAGCCAGCCAAAAGTGTCTGTGGGGTGAAACACCACAGTTGCTGCTATTTGGCCCAGCACCAAGGGCCAGAGAAGCTCAGGCACATCCTGTCTATGTTGGTATTTACTCCAACAGGATTGAGCAGGGTGGGGAGGAGGGGACAGGGGGTGGTGGCAGGGTGTCCCCGAGGGCTCACCATGGCCGTGATCTCGTTGAAGGACTGCAGGTACTCCACGATGCGGGACTTGTGCGCGGGCTCCACGCGGGCGAAGCATCGTGCCTCGCGGCACGCCTGGCGCTGCTCCTCAGGGGGCAGCTCATCGAACTCCCGGCCCGTGTAGGCCCTGCCAGACACGTCCTCGCTCTCGGAGAAGATCCCGATCCGGCGGCAGATGGCCACCGCCGTGCCCTTGTTGTCCCCGGTGATCATGATGACACGGATGCCGGCCTTGCGGCACATCTCGATGGACGAGGTGACCTCTTTGCGGGGAGGGTCCAGCATCCCCACGCAGCCCACAAAGGTCAGGTCGTTCTGGGAGGGAGGAACACATCCAGACCCACATTAACCCCTTGGGATGCATCCACTTCACTCCCTGCTGTGAAACCACCCCGGGCTTCACAGGGATTTCCCCCTGGGAAGAAACTTCCAAGAGGTTTCTGGAATTTATGGTATAAATAGGTAGGAATTTATGGAATTCCAACACACCACCTATAGCAAGCCCCACCACCACAACCAACCCTATCCCAAGGCCATAACCAACAACACCCCAGTTAGCCCAGGCTTCTGGGTAAGGATCCGCCACCAACAACACTGAATAAACAAACACTACCAACATCCCCTAAACAAACCATAACAAGCACCAAAGACACAAAGGAAACCCCCAAACTTACCAGCCAACCACACCCTGCAACCGCCACTACAACCAGCCCCAGCACCCCGTAAAAAGGGGAGGGGTTAGATGCAACTGCCAACCCCCCTAAAACAAAGCACAACCCTAAAAATAAAATAAATTCTATCATAAATTCCTATCTATTTATACCATAAATTCCTACCTATGGAATTCTGGGGCAGTTATGATAGGGACATGGATGCACTCTACAGCCCCAACCCAGTGGGATGCTCTCAACTCTCTGCTCCTCCTCTCACGTTTTCTCTTTGCTCCCCTCCTCCCCATCCCTCCCAATGGTCTCCTCAACAGACACTGCACAGGAAAACACGCTCAGTGAGACGAGGCTTGTTATCCTTCAGATCATCCCCTGAGGTTTGCAGAGGAGATGAGCCACAGAGAAACCAGAGGGAAAATCCTGCTGGGACAGCTGGGGAAACTTTGGGAACGAGGAAGACAGAGAGCAAGGCCAGATCTGGGGTGCCGTACCTCGTAGTGGACGAAGGCGGCCGAGTCGTGCAGCTGCATGCTCTCCCTGCGCACGGGCGCGTCCTGCGTGGCCAGGGCCAGGCAGCGCAGCGTGTCCATGCCCATGCCCCAGTCCCGGATCCTGCCCAGGATCTTGTCCCTCACCGGGGCCGTCAGCGGGACCTTGGCGGTGCCCACGCGCACGTGGGTGCAGCGCTCGATGACGCTCTCCGGGGCGCCCTGCGGAGGAGGAGAGCAGGGCTCAGGGGATGGGGTGAAGCTGGAGGGTCAAAGGAAGTGTCAGAGAGAGGGAAGGCACCGAATTTGGGCAAAACCAGAGGAATTCTCCCCCATATTCCAGCACTCATCCCGGCCCTGTGGCTCGGGGCACTAGATGGCAGCCTCTGACTGAACACACCGAGATCACACCCAGGTCACAAGGAGCAGGATCTGCTGGAGAGCCAGCTGACTCCTGCAAAACCTACATATCCTCCCAAAATACTCCCACCCCACCCCACAGACCCCCGCTCCAACCTGCAGGGGATGAGGGCTGGAAATCTGTGAGGGAGAAAATGTGGGATACTCAGCGGATGCTTGTGATGCCTTTCCAGTTCAGGAAAACATGTCCTTCAGCATCCCAGCCTCTCACCCCAGCCCTCCTGACCTTACAAAGCACCCTGACATTACTCTTTAATATAAAACTTGCAATCTTTCTGTTGCATCTCTTAAAAAGCTCTCCCAGGGCCACAGATCTGGAGGCTTCAGAGGGTCCCAGCCTGGCCTGGAGGGCAGAGTTCACCCACCCAGATAATCTCCCAGTGGGAACAACAATATCCAAATCTTCTCAGAGTCAGCGGGGAGAAATTCCGCCGCATCTCTTCCCTTGGGAAGAAAATTTCCTATGAAACACTATTTTATTTCTGGCTTCAGTGGAAAACTGGACATCATCCTTTGGGCATTACTGGCATCCAGAGGGTCCAAGCCTTTAATAAAGGCAAGTGCCCAAATTCTGCATGAGGGCAGCTCTCCCTTGCCCCAGCACCAGCACACTCAGCACCTTTCCCTCCCTCTAAACCATCTCACCCCTTTCTTCCCTCATCAGTATGGCAAAGACTCACCTCCTCCCTGACCCCACCAGGCAGCTCAGAGTTTCCACCAGCACTGCAGGAAATGCTCTGCAGTTTCCCTCACCTTCCCCAGAGTGTGAGAGGAGCTGCAGAGCATCACCACTGCCCTGTGCAGCCAGGGCCAGATGCTGCTGTGTCAGGACCCAGCACATCCCTCTGGCTGTCCTGAGCAGCCAAGAACCCTGCCAGGTGTCTCAGGGACCCTGGCACAGAGCCCAAAACACCTGTGGGTTTGATTACGACCCACGGAGCAAATTACCAACCTTGTAGGAAGACCAGCAAGCCACAACAGTTTAGGTAGAATAATAGTGAAGTTATCACAGGGTAGAAAAGTAGATTTTAGGGTTTTTGGTATGGGGGTTCAGGAGGCAAGATGGAGGGAACTGGACGTGTCCAGCCTTTCTCCTTCTTCTTCTTGGCCTCCATCTTCTGCTGTGATGTTGGCACTTTTAGATTGGTTTAGAGTAGAAGCTCACTGTCTAACATAGGTGATTGGTATTGGAAAGTAATTGTAAACATTGTACATGTAGTTTTTAGTATAAAGACATAACACTACCCTGGGGGCAGGCAGAGTGCCTGGAACTGTCCTGCTGGATGGACCTCGGCAGGGCAGGAGAAAATCTTTTATAGATAAGATACAATAAACAACCTTGAGACCAAGAAATGAAGAGCTCTGAATCCTTCTTCAAGCACCGGGCTGGGAAAAGAAACTTTCGAACTTTTCTTGGGGTCACTCTGACAAGTTAATGATCCCGACACTGCTGGGTGTGTGAGGGGCAGCTGGACCCTGCAGGTGCTTCAGCCCTGCCTTGGCAAACCAACAGTGGCTTCAGCCCTACCTTGACAAACATCTTGCTGCCAGCAGAGTTGTTGCCAGGCCCGCTGGGGGTGCAGTACACGGACATGGACTTGCGGTCCCGGGAGAACTCGAGGGTGCACTCCTTCCTCATCAGCTGCTTGATCACCTGCAGGAACAGCACTGGGCTGAGCAGGACATGCCAGGGACACTGGTGCTCTGTGCCTTGGCTGACAACCCTGCTGAGCCCCTGGGGTGGGAGGAGAAAGGCAGCCACAGGAGCCAGGAAGGTTTCTGATAAGCTCTCCTTATCAGAAAGGAGTCAGAATATTTATTACAACCTGCACAGATCTATCCTGGGGAAAAATGCTGGAACAGAAAGCCCTCTGAGCAAGGGAAGACATTGTAAGATCTAGCAGAGGAAATGCAGACCCAAAATGAAGTGTGTTTTCACCCAGGAGGATACGGAGACACTGGAGTAGGGGAGTAGCCAGCACAAGACATTTTCATGTCAAAAATAGATGTTTCCAAGGAGCAAATGTCACTGGGGCAGGCAAGGCTCTGGGGAATAGGGTTTGGTTCATGCTGGAGGGTGACTGCTCAGTGCAAACTGGGCACCCAAAGATAACTCCCAACTTCCTCATCTGCAGCCAGAGCTCAGGCTCTCATTTAGAGGGTCTCTCCTGCTGAGCAGGGACTGGACTGAGCTGGAGCCTCAGGAATCACCTGCCCCAAAGCTCCATGCAGGCTGGTCCTCAAGGCCCTGGCATCAGCCCCCCAGGGCCACTGCTCCAAAAACAGCTCACCATGATAGCCCAGAAATCACATCCTTGTGCCAAATCAGTCCCTTAGATCATTGCAAGTGTTTATTTGCTCAAATATCAGCCATCCTCAATCCCTCCTCTCCCTCCCATCCCCCAGTGCTGATGTCACAGGGGTCTCTCCCCACTCACTGAGTTGCAGGCGTTGGCTCTCTCCACCTTGGAGAGTTTGCTGAGGTCTGTGTTGAAGACATTCATCTTCTCCACCAGGCACGTCAGGGCTGTTTCAGTGGCTTCCCCCACCTTCTCATAGACTTTTTTGGACTACAGGGCAGAAAAAAAAGAGTTTAATCTTTAGAGCACATCCTCTACATGCTGCTGCTGCCCCCGAGGACGCTGCCACCCAGAACACCAGAGCATCCCCTGGGGATGAGCCGAACCCAGGGAAGGGGATCCCAAGGGACAAACTCTCCTGGCTTGGCTCTGAAGCACAGCAAGAGCATCCCCCTCCAACCCACCCAGGCCCTGGTGGCCCCACACCTCATTGTAGTCCAGCGAGGAGTCATTGCAGAGGGCACAGATGGTGGCCAGCTCCACCAGCCCGTCGTACTGCCCGCACTGCACCGGCTGCTCGTCCTTGAGGCTGTGGGCAGAAAACAACCATGGGGAAACCCAGAGAACACAGGGAACATTTCTCTGTCTGTTCTGGGGTGCTCTGACCCCCAGGGCAGCACTGACTTTGACCCTCATTCATGGAGAAAGTTTCCCAGACTTCAAGATAGACTGGAATCCACAAAAGTGTGAAATAGATTATAGAGAGCAGTGTAGAGGTATCGCTTGGTGAGAAATTTAGAGTTTGGGATTTTTAGCATGTTGTGGATGGAAGCAAGATGGAGAGCACAGGGTGTCATCCTGGGTTTCTTCTTCCTTCTTCTTCCTTCTTCTTGGGTTTGGGTGGCATTTTGTAATTGGGCAGAAAAGTCTGCATTGGGGGCTCTTTGGGATCAGTTATTGGGTTAAAAGGGAAAATAATCCAGGTGTCAGTTCCTAATAGGACAGTTTAGCCTTAAAAGACCTTGTACCAAGAGATTGTTGGCCATTTTGTGCCTTCTAATGAAAAGCTGCCACACTCACAGTAGTGAGACTGTTTTAGTGATAAGAAATAATAAACACTGGAGTTCAAACATGAACTACTGTCTCAAGTGCCTTCAATCAAGACCCAGGGAAACCACAACTGGAACCACCACACAACCCCAATAGCCTCACACCAGCTCACACCTTCAATACAGTTAGCTCACCCTAAACATCCCTCCTAGGGGGATATATAAGCTACACATCACCCTTGTAAAAGTGGAAGCAAAAGCCCAGTTAAAGCACCAGTGCTGGCAATAAATCCTTGGGTTCACATTTTGTACTCTACTAACTGGGGCAGCACTAAATTGCAAATAATATATCATAGGAGGCAAATAAATTCTGGAAGTGGCCCAGGACAAGGGGGGCAGCAGAGGAGTTCAAAGGAGCAAGCAGGGGCTGCTCACAGGCTGATGATGAAGGTGATGGACCAGAAAAGGGGCAAAGAAATTCATGTTAACATCCAGCCCCTCAGGGGTTTCCATTTGCTTAGAATCCAGAGGAGCTGTGGAACCAACAGCAAGTCCCTTCTCCTCCCTGTGATGCTGCCTCACACTCCAGAGGGAACCCAGGGGAGCATTTAGGAGCAGCAGAGAGCTTGAACAGCTGCACTGCTGTGGCTGCTTCCAAGCAAGTGCTGAACTGTGATCTCTGCTCCCTCAATAGCAGCTCTTTGCTACGGAAAGGAGCAGCCCTGAACACTCCAGGCAAGCCAGCTGCTTCTCCTCTCCTGGTGGTAGGAATGGCAGCAGTGGTTTCGAAGGAAATCAAAAATCCCCCTGGTTCCAGCAGAGGTAACTGCAGGTTAGAGCTGTGTAAACCCAGCCGGTCATCTGCTGGCTGGAAAAATAATTTGTCAGGCATTTACTAGGATCAGCTTATTCCACTGTTGGTTCCCAATGGAAAGAACATTTTGGAGCCCTTGTTACAGCTCGGGAGCGGAAAACACGGAGCAGCCAAGAAAATCTGAAAAATCTGTTTGCTGAGGGAGACAAAGCCACACTGGGCTGTGAGTGGGAAGGGAGAGCCACTGCTCCTGCCCAGAGAGGCTGCCCAGCCCTGGGCTCACAGGGAGGGACAGCAGACACAGCAAGCACGGCTTGTGCAGCATGGGATCCCCTGGATATTGCTGGGAAGGGATGGGAGCTACAGCCCCATGGTCAGCAGCCCCTGCATGGTCAGACCCATGTGCTGGGAAAAACATCAGCAAAGGGGCTGCTGCCTGGGTGCTGTGTGAGCAAAGCCAGGGTCCTGCATGAAATATCCCCCTGCCAAGGCCAGGTTAAAGCAAACAAGCCTTTCAGTGCCACCAGCCCTGGAGGAAGGGGGGTTCTCTCCTCAGCAAGCCCACACATCCCTCCCCATACACCACACAGGCCCAGGGCTAAAGCAAAACTCAGGAGCAACAAAAAATGTTGCAGACCAACAGAGTGGCCCTGAATGCAGCCCCCAGAGGCCAGGGGACATTGAGCTTCAGAGGTTGGCAGGCACAAGTTCAGCCCCCGGGTCCTCCTCAATTTTAATTGAAATGCACTGATTGACACCAGCTTATGACTTGGCTCAGTTTTTAATGGAGGTTCCTAGCCAAGGATCAAATTGGCTCTATAAATATTCATGAAATTAAGTCTGTGGCTGAGATGAGTTACAGCTGCTCCGGGGATGAGCAGAAGGGACCCTGCTGACAAATGTGTCTGGGATCACTGAGCAAAGCAAAGGGGAGCACAGAGCGCTCCCACCACCAGCTGAGCTTCTCATCTGCCTTCTTGCTACACTGGGGGCCACCATGTCCTTCCAGAGGAACAGGAATAAACAAATACAACAGCAGAGAACCCCATGTGTGTGATAACACTTCAGAGAAAAGCCCCCAGCTTCCACTCCCTGCCCATGCCTGCCCTGGGACACCCCCTGCCAGCAGCAGGATCGTGCCCTGGGCACACCAGCATGCCAGCCACCCCTGCTGTGGGCACAGGGCTCAGGGAGCACTTTCCTCGTGGGGTTTGAGCCATTTGCAAGTGCCCTTGAGCATTGCTGGTGGCTCCTGGACAAGCTGCCCTCCCTGCATCCTGCTCAGGAGAGAGGCAACAGCCTGCAGTCAATACCCAAACTGTGCAGGCTCCAGAAACATGGAGAGTCATCTTCTGCTGCAAAGTGAAATAGATTATGGAGAGTAGTGTAGGTGTATCACTTGGTGAGAAATTTAGGGGAAATTTCTATGTGATGAAATTTCTATGAAAAAATTCTGTGTTCATCACCATTCCCACATTTGTCATCCTCTCTGGTTCACAGGTGGCCTTGTTTTATTGGGATTGCTAACCAAGGGAGAGCCAAGGGTGTGGAACCCTCTGCTGAGCAGTGGGAAGGCAGAGCCAGGGTGAGCAGCACCCAAACCAAGTGGGGCAGGAGCTGGCTGTGAGGGACAGGGAAACACTGCCCTGGTGCCCATGGACAGCAGAGCACAGCCCACCACCCAACACCTGCAAGCCCACTGGGAATCCCCATGGACAGCACTGCAAACCACCATGGAAACCCCTCCTTTCCCCCAGCCACAGCCATGAACCCCTCCCTCCCATCTCCCCCCAGCTCTGCTGCCAGCCCAGGCCCCCCAGTGTCCCTGGGCAGGGGAGGGGACCCCCACTCACATCTGTCCCTCGGGGGCGTAGGTGGAGCCGGTGATGCTGAACTCGTGCAGGCTGCACTGGCTGCCCTCCACCTTCTCCATGATGAACATCTGCCAGGGGGAGAGGGGCAAACAGAGCATCAGGCAGCACATTCTGGGTACAGCCCTCGTGCCCAGCCTGGAAAGCCAGCAGCTGGTACTGTCCCAGTTGTTACAGCCCTGCTGGCACCAGGCTCAGGTGGCACAGACAGGTTTTATGAAAAATCCTTTCCTTAGGATTTTTTTCTCCTGAGAAGCTGAGAGGCCTCAGGAACAAAATGTAAATAATGATTATCTGCTGCTGTGGAATGCAACAGGTGGATCTGTGATTGGTCTCATGTGCTTGTTTCTAATTAATGGCCAATCACAGTCCAGCTGTCTGGACTGTCTCGGTCAGTCACAAGCCTTTGTTATCATTCTTTCTATTCTTAGCTAGCCTTCTGATGAAATCCTTTCTTCTATTCTAATATATCATTTCAATAAATCATAATATATATATATTCTATATTCTATATATTATTCTAATATATATTCTATATTCTATTCTTTTAGAATATATAATTTCAATGAATTCTCCTATTCTTTTATAGTACATCATTTTCTTTTAATATAATATATATCATAAAATAATAAATCAGCCTTCTGAAATGTGGAGTCAACAATCTCATCTCTTCCCTCATCCTGGGACCCCTGTGAACACCACCACACTCAGGCCCATCCCTGGTCAGCCACTACCCCTGGCTGTCCCCAAATCCTTCTCTGCCTTTGTCAAGTTCACCTTCTCCAGCTCCTTCTTTCTCTAGGAGATGAGAGATGCTGAGCCTGTTCCTAAGAAGGTTCCTGCGTTTTTCTTGGAGCACAGAAGGGTCAAGGTTTCCACTCCTGCCCTGGAAAGCCTCTGCAGGGCAGGATCCAAGCAGGGGTGGCTGCCCCTGCCACCCCTTCCCAGCCAGCTCTCAGCCACCAGCCTTGTGCCTTACTGGGATCACAGCTCAGCTCTGTAACAAAACCCCAGTGAGCCATACAAGTCCCCCACACTCTATTTTTAGTGATTTTTGCCTTTCAAAATCCTTCCAGTTTTTCTTTTGCTGCTATAATGAGACAAATCCCTCAAACTCTGAAATAAAATTAAAATTCCCCTCTCCCCAAGCTCTCCCAGTCCCCCTTGTCCCTCCCAGCACAGCCCAGCTTCGAGGGCAGCATCCCTGGGAACAAGAGCAGAGAGCTCAGAGGTGCTCATTTCTGCTTCTTGTTATTTATGACCCACACTGAAGCCCAAAAACAACATAACAAATAAGTAAATAAATAAACAAACAAAACTGGTTTGGCAAATGCATTTTCCCTGGCTGCAGGAAGAAGCCAGGATTTAATCTGGATGCAGAGAAGTGCTGCTCTCCTCAGCTCCATGAATTTGCTGAGTGCCTCCAGAAAGCAGGTGCAGGGAAAACTGTTCCACTCCAACCTGCCTCAAAATAATTGTGGTTTTTTTTTTACTCTATTTATTTTCCTCTGGTTATTTGTGTTGTTCCCCAGGAAAGGGACGCAACAGATGCTGGAGAAATCAGCAGGCATCACTCAGCAGCAGAGATGCAACAGCTCCAGTTACCACCCACTCCTCTGCCTTCCACCTTTCCTCTGGCAACAAACAGAGGTTCTTGTTATTATTATTATTAATTGCTATTATTATTAATTATTGTTAATAATACAAGGACACCTCATCAGTGCAGCCACGCTGGCAGGTGTGAGCCTCCCCCACACAGGAGGTGTCCCAGGTATGAGCTTGGGGCCAGGCCAAGCCATAGGGGATGTTCAGGGGAGCACAACCCAGCATGGTCAGCACCAGGACAGCCCAGGGGGTTTTCTCACCTCCCTGTTTTACAGGTTTAAGTAAATCAAAGGAGCAGGTTCAAAGCATACATCTCCTGTGTGAGTGATTCTGAGCCCAGAACAACCTCACCATGGCTTCCCAGCTATTTGCAGATATCTGCTACCTCTATCCTGGGCTAGTGCTGATGCCTCAGGTTTAGCTTTTATATTTTTTATATTCTGTGCTGCTTTAGTGTGTGGGTTTGAGCTTCCTACGAAGGGATGGTGAGCTCTGTGCACAGAGCAAGGAGACAAAACAATTCCTGCTCCAGCTGGGCACCAAGGACAAATGATCCAAATCTCAGCCCAAGAACATAAACAATGTGAACTCTAAAGAGAGAAAAACAAGCAGGATGGGACTGCATGGGATAAAGCTGGAACGGGACAATGAACTCCAATGAGCAAATGGAGCAGAACTGATCCCAGGGACAGACCCCATGCCCGGTTGTCCATTTTGGGGCCATTTTGGTTCATCTTGGGTTCATTTTGGGGCCATTTTGGTTCATCTTGGGTGCAGCCCTGGCTGGGCTCTTGTGCTGCCCAAGGTGCATCCATGGAGGAGATCCTTTCAATAAATCCCTGCTTTATTCTTTAGCTCTGCCCAGCCTCTGCTCTAGGGCAGCCTGCACAAGGCACCAGCGCCCTCAGCTCCCTTCCCAGGGCCCATCAGCATCCCTGAAAGGTTCTGAAGGAAATAATGAGCCAAAGTGCTGGACAAGAGGTGTCCCAGGTCCCCTGGTGGCACTGGGCTCCTCTGGCAGTTGGATGTAAGCTCAATAAAGAAATCACATCCTATTTCCTTTGAGAACAACCCCCAGAGATGACAGACCCAGAACCTGAGCTGAGGCACCCAGCCTGAGACACCACCACAAGGAACCTTCCAAGGCTAAGCGCCCATCATCTTTTTTGAGTCATCCAACACCATTAGCCTTCCAGAGAGCCAAAATCTCCCGGCCTCCTCAGGAAATGGACTCCTGAAACACCAACCAGACTCATTTATTAAGAAGCTGAAAGCACCCACCCCAGCCTGATGGGTTTGCCTGATATGAGCCTGTTTGTTTTCAAATGCCCATGGCTACAAAACAATTATTGCTTTCACAATAGTGTCTTTCTTATTAAAAAGGGAAAAGGGAAATAAACATTCCAAGCTCTTTATTTTTCCATGCCTTAAAAAAAAAAAAAAAAAAGGTGCTACATAACCCACAGCAAGCAGAGGTTATATCAAATTTCCTGCTGCTCTCAGCTTGCGTGACTGGCCAAGCACGGGGGCAGCCAGGGCACTGCAGAGGTGTCTGCAGGATCACAGAATGGGTGAAAGGGACATTAAAGCTCACCTCATCCCACCCCCTGCCATGGCAGGGACACCTTCCACTGTCCCAGGCTGCTCCAAGCCCTGTCCAGCCTGGCCTTGGGCACTTCCAGAGATCCAGGGGCAGCCACAATCTGTGCCAGGGCTCTCCACCCTCACAGGAAACAATTCCTGCCTCAAATCTAATCTAAATCTCCCCTCCTTCAGCTTAAAGCCATTCCCCCTGGTCCTGTTGCTCCAGGCCCTTGTCCCAAGTCTCTTGGAGCCCCTTTAGGCACTGGACAGGGCTCCAGGGTCTCCCCTGAGCCTGCTCTTCTCCAGGCTGAGCAGCCCAGCTCTCTCAGCCTGTCGATGTTTTGTCAGATTTCCAGGCTGAGAAGTGGGCAGGTTTGTGGGCAGTGGAAACAGTCCAGAGGAAATAGCTGTGTCTTAAGCAGTTAAGAGCAGAACTAAAGTTTCCATCACAAAACTAATAGAAATAATATCAGGAGCAATAGAAGGAGGATCAGCATCATTCTCCTCCTGCACTGGAAGCAGCCCCAGCCAACCCACAGCCCCTGGGGAGCCCCAGGCAGGTCCCTCAGTAATTAGTGACAGGTTTGGACAGGCCACAGTGCTGAGCCAAGGCACAGTGCCCTGGGGACTGCACCAGGGATGGCAGTTTGCACATCCAGGCTCTGCTACAAGCTTTGTGCAAAATAAACCCCTTTCTGCTCCTGCTCCCCAAAACACCAGCAGCCATCTCAGACAGCCAAATATCACTAATCACCCCAAATATCACTAAATTACCTCCTCCCAGACATGGGGTGCCAGCATCTTCTTCCCTCCCCCAAGCCCACATCTCCACTTTAAGTCCTGATTTTCAAATGCCACCTTCCTGGAAAATTAAGGTAGGCTGCATAAAAGGCTGCTGCAAGTTTTAGGGAAGTGTTTTTAGGAGAGGGAGCTGTGATGCTTCTGTGTCCCTTCTCCTCGTGCCAGGCTCCCACTGCTCGCAGCTCCATGGTCATTTACAGGCTGGGAGGAGGCTGCTCCTGGTTCCTCCCTGCCCTGGGCTGGGGGATGTGGTGGTCTCAGAGAGCCCCAGGTGACCGTGGAGTGACACAAAGCACAGGTTTACTCTGCTTTACTAAGTGGGTTTGTGGCTTTGTCACTGTAACCTCGGGTGGGCCTGAGGTCAGAGCAAAGTCTTGGCCATCCTGGGTGGGCGGGATCACAAAGTCCCCAGCACCAAGCCCCTCATTTTGGGTGGCTTTGGGGGACACAGATTCACCCCTGCTGACCCCTGGGTGTGTCCTGGCTCAGACAGCACCCTGGCCATGAGACCCCAGCAGGGAGGGACCCAGAGACATGGCACAGCTCCTGAAACCAGACCTGAAGCCTCTCCAGAGTCCCCTCAGAGCTCCCAGAGCTGATGCCAGCAGTGAGACAGTGAGCAGGCCCTGCTCAGCAGCTGCACTCACCCTGTTAATGGGCAGCTTAATGAAATCACACTCAATTAATACATTTCCCCAGGTTATTGATAGGGTTTTCTGGCTGCTCAGCCCATGGCTGGGCTGGCTGTTTGGCACAGGAGCGTGTCCTGGACACACCAAGGGCTGCCCAGCACAAATATTTAATATTTACCCACCTGCCACTCACAGGGCCAGGCAGGCAGCCCTGTCCTGCCCACGTCAGCACGGGAATCCCTGTTAATTAAACATTAACAGCCTGGCTCTGTGTCCTGGGGCCAGCCCTTCTCCAGTATTGTGCCCTGGGAGCCAGGATCCAGCCAGGTAAATAAACAGATATTGCAACAGGATTATGGGGAAATGGGCTGGAGGATACTTTGACTTTTTAATTGCTTTTTTTTGGTTTTTTAAAGTTGCTGAGTTCATTCTGCAGGCTACAATTGATGCCAAAACCCTTGTGTGCCACTGCCCCACTGTCCCTGTCCTGACTGTGCCCCACTGCAGGGATGGTGGCACTTCCTCCCAAGTTCCCAGAGCAGACCCTCTGGTAGGAAGTGGTTTGGGTCACTCCTCCTTCTCCTCCTGCAGTAGGCAGAGCTCAGGAGCTCTGAGCTCTGGGGTCTGGACCCCCTCAGCACTGGGGTCACCCTGCCCTTGCTTCGCTGCATCACTGCCTCTGAAAATGGGGCTGGAGGGAACCCCCTCCTCATATCAGACAAGGGCAGTTTGGTCCCTGCTTTGTTCCAGCTCTGTCTTGCTCTACACCACTCACAGGGCAGGAATATCAGACATTTCCATCCATGTGCAGTTTGTGCTGAGCTAACCAGTGGCCAAGGCCTGTGGCTGGTTTGCAGCAGTGTCACAGCTTCCCCCCACACTATCTGCGTGTCACAGAGGAGGGATGTTGGCCAGCTCCTTCTTTTCCCACAGCAACACATTTTCCAAGGTTCTCCTATAAAAACAACACGCCAAAGGCATGTGAAAAGCTTTCCTGACACTCATGGATTAATGGGAAAACTGAGAAGAACTCAGATGGTCCAGGCTTTCCTACTAAGTCACCTCTCCGCACGGCCAGTTATGTGGGAGCAAAACTCTCTGGCAGATGAGGAGCCCTCAATCCCTTCACCAAACCACCCCAGGGCTCCCTCCATCAGGAATGCTTTTCATGGGTCCAGGCTTTGTAACTTTGCATGGTCCAGGATTTCTCACTGCTTGGGTTAAAAACAGAGGGAAAAGAGCAAGAGAGCAGAGGAGGCTGATGGCCATCAGCTCTGTCTCAGTGTCCCATCCCAGCAGGAAGAAACATTCCCTGGAAAGCGACCCCTGAAATGAGACTGGAACACAGCACCTCCACAATGGTCTGCTGCTAAAAGTGAGTTTCCTAATTACAGCCAAGCCAAGAGAAGCCCTGATCCCTACTGACCCCTGGGGAACCTCAGGGCTTCCTATAAACCCTCAGGGCTTCCTATAAACCCTCCTCCCTGCTCACCCCCACACTGCTACCACCACACAGCTCTGGTGAGGACACAGAGACCATCACCACAGGATGGGGTGCTCCTAAGTGTGGGAAATGGATTTGTGGAGAGTTTCCATGGCCTGATAAAAGTCCCACACAGTGTGCATCTGTGTGCAAACCTTGAGATGAGAAATGCTGACTTAGAAATGCCATGGAATAGGACAGATATTGTTGAGAGAGAAATGGAGCAAGAAGAAAGTTTCAAGGATGGCCTTGAAAATAAGACTAGATATTTTGGAGAAATAAAACTATGAAAGGTGCATTGTAGTGGGACCCACGAGGGATTGTTTTAGATGATTGGCTTTAAGGCATTTACAGCATCATGTGGCCAAGAAACACTTATAGTGTTTTGTAATTAAGAAATAATTAAATTCAGATTGTGATGGTGTGAATTATAACATCTGCAGCATCCCACCCTTCACATGAGACTGAAACCAGAATAAACGTTTTTAAAATCTCAAGGTTTGCACACAGATGCACACTGTGTGGGACTTCTATCAGGCCCTGAAAACTCTCTACAAATCCATTTCCCACACTTAAGAGCACCCCATCCTGTGGCGATGGGCTCTGTGTCCTCACCAGAGCTGTGTGGTGGTAGCAGTGTGGGGGTGAGCAGGGAGGGAGGGCTTATAGGGAGCCCTGAGGGTTTATAGGAAGCCCTGAGGGTTTATAGGAAGCCCTGAGGGTTTATAGGAAGCCCTGAGGTTCCCCAGGGGTCAGTAGGGATCAGGGCTTCTCTTGGCTTGGCTGTAATTAGGAAACTCACTTTTAGCAGCACACAAGATTCTCATCTCTCCCCACGTTGAATTTGCCTGCAAATTCAACACCTCTCAGTTATCCCATCTCTGATCCAGAAAATGGCATAACCCCACACTGCAGCCTCTTCCCTGCCCTGGGCTCTCACCCTGCGCACGGACATCTCGTTGGTGGTGAGGGTGCTGGTCAACACCTCTCAGTTTCTCCATCTCTGATCCAGAAAATGGCTTAACCCCACTCTCCAGCCTCTCCCCTGCCCCTCCTGCCCTGCCCTGGGCTCTCACCCTGCACACGGACATCTGGTTGGTGGTCAGCGTCCCCGTCTTGTCAGAGCAGATGACCGAGGTGCAGCCCAGGGTCTCCACGGAGGGCAGGCTCCTGACGATGGCGTTCTTCCTGGCCATCCTGCGTGTGCCCAGCGCCAGGCAGGTGGTGATGACGGCGGGGAGGCCCTCGGGGATGGCGGCCACCGCCAGCGCCACCGAAATCTTGAAGTAGTAGATGGCGCCGCGGAACCAGGAGCCGCCGTGCACGGGGTCGCTGAAGTGGCTGATGTTGATGACCCAGACGGCGATGCACACCAGGAAGATCACTTTGGAGAGCTGCTGGCTGAACTCATCCAGCTTCTGCTGCAGGGGCGTCTTCTCGGGCTCGGTCTCCACCATCTGGTTGCGGATCTTCCCGATCTCGGTGTACACCCCCGTGGCAATGACGATGCCTACGGCCTTCCCAGCTGCAATGTTGGTGCCCTGGGAGGGGAGGAAGGGAGGAGGGTGGATATGTGGGCATGAAACCTCTTGGCTTGAGCAGGGAAATGGGTTGCTCTTTGTGAAAGGGAAATGGGTTGTTTTTTATCCCCTTTTGGTTAAGGGGAAAATGGGACATCTTGGGTTTTTATATAAACCCACCCTAAGGAGCAGGAGAGCCCTTCCTGAGAGCTGTAAGCCCTCGAGGACTTGGCTCCTGCCTGAGAAGAACATGAGAAAGGAGGAAATCCAAATTTGCAATAGCTCCAGGCTCACCACAAACCTCTTCCCCATCCATAATGCATCCTACTTGATGGAAAAAGGGCTCTGAGATTGCCCAAGGTATTTAAAGGCCCAGAGGGAACCCAAATGAAGCAGGTTGCTCTTATTTTTATGGATTTGGGGCTCTTTTTACGGATTCAGGTCTTATGCATTCACTCCCTTTCTCTGCTCAGAGATCTCCCACATCCACCAGCAGCTTCTGCACTTTGGAAAACCACAGGAGAGGTGGAGTCAGGTGTAAGGGACTTACAGAGAACAGCATGTTCTTCTTGTCCTGGTTGACAGCCCGGGGATCAGGGATGGGGTCAGCGTGTTTGATCACCGACACCGACTCCCCTGCCAAGACAAGAGGGGAGAGATGGACCACCCATGTTCCCTCTCCAGCCTCAGCTCATCCCTGCTCCAAGCCTGCATCACACAGTGCTCCAGAGCAGCACTTTGCCACCAAACCATCCAAACATCCACCACAGGGTTTGGGCTTTGGTATTTTGGGTTTTTCGGGCTTTGGGGTTTTGGGTTTGGGATTTTGGTTTTGGGATTTGAGGTTCTTTGGGGTTTGGGGATTTTGGGGTTTTTGGGCTTGGGGATTTTGAGGTTTGGTGGTTTGGGATTTGGGGGTTTTGGGGTTTGGGGGACTCTGGTTTTGGGATTTGGGGGTTTTGGGATTTTGGGTTTGGGGTTTTGGGGTTTTTGGGATTTAGGGTTTTTGGGATTTGGGGTTTTGGGCTTTGGGCTTTTGGTGGTCATGGTCAAGGTGGTCACAAGGTCCAGGTGATCACTCTCAGGGTGGTCACTCAAGGTGGTCACTCTCAAGGTGGTCAGGGTGGACAAGGGGTCAAGGTGGTCCCAAGGTCAGGTGGTCACTCTCAAGGTGGTCATGGTCAAGGTGGTCACAGGGTCAAGGTGGCCCTAAGGTCCAGGTGGTCACTCTCAGGGACGTCCAACCCCACAAGTCCCACAGGAAAGCCCCAGGCTTTGTGCTCTGCAGGAAGGACACCCAAGCACCAGACTCATCTCACCTGTGCCGTGCCTTTGAGGACCTGGGAAGTTCCAAGCATCATCTAAATCTTGCTCTCCCACCTTTCCCACCCCAGCAAAGCACTTATCCCAGCATCAGTTCCAAAGCTGGCCTCCAGGAAGGCAGCAGGAGGAAGCTGTTGCTGCCCCACAGGCCCACACCCACCTGTGAGGATGGACTGGTCGACCCGCAGGGTGGTGGAGCGGATCTCGATGATCCTGATGTCTGCTGGCACCTTGTCCCCAACTGCAAGGACAAGCACAGCAGCTCTGTCAGGTGGCACTGGCAGCACCCAACACCCCGGGAATGGGGACAGCAAACCCCCAGCTGAGCCCAGCCATGTGCAGGTGCACAGCAGCACCCAGCCTGGAGCAATGAGGGGTGCAGCCCCTGGCAAAGGCTCCTGCACTGGGACACCTCATTTCTGCATTTACAGCTTTGTTAAAGCTTCATTTTGTCTGTCTGTAATTTACAAGTCTGGCCTCAGCCAGACCCTGGTGGTGCCCTGATTGCTGTGCCTCATCCATTCCCCACCGTGTCCCTGTCTCTCCTCTTCCCTGCAAACTCCCCCTGCACCCCCATTTGCCTCTTTCCTGCAAAAAAAAACAGGACACCCCCATGTTGAAGCAATCTGAGCTTCCTAATACCAGCCTAACCCTGCTTCAGGTTTCTCTGGGCCGACTGGAAGCTGTTAACAGTGGAAAATCTTCTGTGTCCAAGACAAACAACCATCCCTGGCTCTCCTGGCAGGGCACAGGAGAAAGCTGCCCCATCCACTGCCACCCAACACCACCCTCCAAGGCACTAGTGCTTCTTAAGAAATCATTTTAAGCTGCTTTTCCTGCTGGGTTTCTTCCCCCTGGCTCTTCCTCCTGCTCCCTTATCGCTGGACACAGCCACGCTCTGAGTTTTGGAAATACTGAGGGGAGCCCTGGCTCCCAGCCCCTCCCATCCCTTACACAACACCGCTGGCCTGGCTGCTAACGATGCTCTCAAATCCCAGACTCTAACCAGTGCTTCCTCCCGGGGCTTGTAAACCCCCCCAGAGCAGCAGGAGGGGCTGGCACTGCTCCACCACCCAGCCAGTTATTCCAGCTGCAGATCCCAACGCTCCAGGATAGAGCAGCATCTGCCAGACCCCCCCTGCTCCCTGCCACACCTGTCTGGGGGTGCCAGCACAGACCTCCCCTAAACACCATGCATCAGACACTGCATCTGTCCAAGGGGGCTGGAGCATCCCAGAGGGAGCAAAGAGCTCCTCTTCCCCTGGGAAAGGCAGGAGGACTGGCAAACAGGAGCTAAACCTGCAGAGGAAGACTCCTGCAACATCTGGGCACAGAGAGAGCCCCGATGGCTCTTGCTCCAGGGTGCACAGTGCCTTCTCTAGAGGACACAGCCTCAAGCTACCTCAGGGA
Organism: Camarhynchus parvulus; assembly: GCF_901933205.1. Classification (NCBI taxonomy): domain Eukaryota; kingdom Metazoa; phylum Chordata; class Aves; order Passeriformes; family Thraupidae; genus Camarhynchus; species Camarhynchus parvulus. The sequence continues at coordinate 251,919 of NC_044589.1, forward strand.
AGGTATGGGTTGAATATTAGGAAGAAATTTTTCACCAGAAGAATAACAAAGTACTGGAATGCTCTTCCCAGGGAGGTGGTGGAATCACCATCTCTGGATGTGTTTAAACAAAGACTGGACATGGCACTTGGTGCTATGGTCTGGTTGAGGTGTTAGGGCATAGGTTGGACTCTGATCTTAGAGGTCTCTTCCAACCTCATTATTCTGTGATTCTGTCATTCTGTCATTCTTATCCCACAGAACAGACCTGCCCTGGCCATAATCCAGGTACTGAACATCCAGGTGCTGACCCTCCCAGCATCACAAACCTCCCCAGAGAAAGAGAGAAAACAGGGGGACACTGCCTGGCTGTGGCACTGGCCCTGCCTGAGCACTACAGGGGTCACACCAACCTCTGGTGCTCCCAAAGGGATGCTCTGCCTGTGCTTTTTGGGAAAGGCAAAAGCTGCCTGCACCAGGACTCACCTCCATGGCCTTGTCACAAAAGGGCAAAACTCAGTTGGGTTTGAGCAGCCTGCCAAGTTCCAGCCACCCCCTCCTTGTCTCAGCCTGACAGGTTTCCTGCTCCCTGGTGCCAAATTCACTGCATTTGCACATGCAAACAGCAGCCAGCCCCTCCTGCCTGCGCTGTCACACATCCAGGGCATCACCTGGATGTCCACGGCAGGTTCAAAGCTTTTCCTCCTGGTGTGCTCTCCTATCAGGCACCTGACAGCACCCTCACCACTTTCCATAACCTCCTAAACCCACAATTTGCTAATAATTTGCAAAACTCCTCCAGAGAGCCCAGCTCTTTCCGTTCCAGTTGCAATGCTGATTGTGCCATTAAAAAGTAATGGGCTGCTGATGGGCAGGCAGTACGCACTTGATTTGGGGAAAGATGGCAGAATTTATTAATAATTCATTAATTTAATTAAAGGCCAGGTCAGCAGCTGGACTGCATTGTCAGAGCTGCTTTGGGAGTGCTGCCAGCTCACCCAGCTGAGGATCTGGCTGGCCTGATCCTCCCTCCACTATTTTTTTATTCATCTTCCAGCTGAAGCCCAACTTGAAGACATAAATAACAGCAAGCTGGCTGGGCAAGGAAGGGATTGCAGCATGTTTCCACCAGCAGGGCCACGAGGAGGAAAGGAGAGGATTAGTTTTGTGGCTCTGGGGGTTTACGGCATCATTTTAGGAACAAACAAAACAGAATAATTGGAATGAATTCTCCTCAGCTCTGCTGGGGCAGGCAGCAGACCCCCAGGCAAGCTCTGCTGAATGCACAGCTCCAACAGAAGGGCTGGGGGGTACAACCCACCCAGAGGCAAAATCACCCTGCAGCTCATCCCCTCTGCCTGTCACCCTGCCCGGGTGAGCAGCCCCAGCTCCCAAGGAGGCCTCTCACACAGGGGCCTGCAGCAGCACCCACACCCTGTCCAGGGATGTGTGTGGGAGAGCAGCTTCCAGAAACAGGGAATCTCAGTGGAAAATTAAAAGTTCTCCTTGTTCTTCCAGAAAAAGGGGAAACCCTCCCGAGACCTAAAACCTGCGTCAGAAATTGATAGTTTTTTCTCTTCTCTGCTGTTCTCTACTGCCTGATGCTCAGGCAAAGCTTGAAGAGCCCCAGCTTTGGGGATCCCCTGGCCAGTGCCACCTCCCCGTCCAGCCCAGCCCTGGGGTGGTGGCACCCACCTGCCACCTCCACAATGTCCCCGGGGACGATGTCGCGGGCGCGGATGCGCTGCACGCCGCTGCGGTCGGCGCGGATCACCTTCCCCATCTCGGGCTCATACTCCTTCAGCGCCTCGATGGCACTCTCAGCATTTCTCTCCTGCAAGCAGAGAGGAGCAGAGCTGATGGTGCCAGCAGGCTCCTTCCCCACCCACTGCAAAGGCAGGAAAACCCAGCCCTGGCTGTGGAATCCATTCACGCTACGGATGGATCAAGCACCTTAACCTCTGCAAAATGATTCCTGCTGACTTAAACCACCCCAGGTCCTGGACATTGCCTGGACCTTTGGGGCTGATCATCTCATTCTTGGTTTGAGAAGCAGTGTGTCCCAACCAAATGCATTTTTCCCCATCCAGCAACCTCACCTCAGATCAAGCTGCAGAGAAATAAATGGCTTTATAATGAATAGGTGGAAAAGAGGAGCATCACTGGCTGAAACCATCACTGGCTGATCCCCCAGGAGGGACACAGTGAGATGACGGGCAGCAGCCACTGTGGCTGTCTGGTGGACAGAGCAAAGACTTTCCCTTGGAAAAAGGATTTGGCCCTGGCCAGGAGACAAGCAGTTTTTGCCTGGATAAGTGTAAGATTAGCTCCAACCTGCAAGAATTGCCAAAGAAAGACTGAAAGAACCAGCCAAGAGGCAACCGTATGTGCAGGACATGGGGAAGCATGGCCAACATGAAAACTGAACCTTTGGAAAAGGAGTTTCCAAGGGCACAAAGCAACCAGACCTTTAGCTGAAGGCTCTGAGCCTCGTGGAGCAGACCTGGGGGCAGCTGTGCCTCACCTGCCACACCCCCACCACAGCGTTGGCAATCAGGATCATGATAATGACAATGGGCTCCACAAACGCCGTCGTGGTCTCCTCTCCTTCCTCAAACCAGGCCAGGATCTGGTGGCAAAGAGAAGAAGGAGCACAATGTGGTACAAACCAGAGCAGCAACATCTTAAGAGGGATGATGGACACAAGAGCCAAGCCACAGGTGGTTATTTGCTGGAGAGGGAGCAACCTGGAGGTGGCCAGACCCACATGGCTTGGTCAAAGAGTGGAATTGCCATGTCCCACTGCTGGAGCCTCCACTGCTCTGCTGGGATAAGCTGAAGCACGGAACAAGTGGGGCTGGAGCAGCCATGCAATGCCTGAATGAGTGTCTGCAGCAGGAAAGCCTCTCCCTTTGTGTTCAGTGCTCCTGTGGGGACACCATGGCCATGAGCTGATGAATGCAGAGACCAGGCAGCACTGCAGCCCCTCCTGGGCAGCAGCTCAGTGATGCAACAGGAATAACCAGTGCAGTAAGAGCAGCTCTGCAGAGCAGGGACTGACCCTGTGGCTTCCACCACCCTGAGCCCCCCTCTCCATCCCAAAAGGCCTCCTACCATAGCACAGATGAAGCACACACACAAATGTTTCCACTCCATTTAACTGCTCATCGATCTGCACTGTGTCAACACAGCAGCACCTCTCTGCTCTGTCACAGAGGCACTGGCACAAGGACCTGACCTCTGGCACAGGGCTTCACACCTGCTTTACCTGCATTCACTCCATTGCATGCTGTTTTGGGAATGTATTAAACCCCACAGGGGACCAGCCTTCCCCCTTATCTACCCACGGGTCACACCCTAAAGGAAGAGACAGGAGTCTCAGCTTTGCCATCCTGCTGCCAAACACACTGACTAACACTCAGAAAAACCCCAATTGCTCTCCAGCACCTTGGTGGGAAACATCTCCTCATGCAGAGATGCTCCCAAGGCAGATTGTGGGCAAAACTGCACTGACAGCTCAGTCCTGGGGCACAGCAAACCAGGCTGAAATCATCAGCCTGGAACAGCCCCCTGTAAACAGAAGGCAGCCCAGGGAGCTCTTTGATATCACTTTTGGTGCTTTTTGATCAGAATTAACGAAAAATCCTCCAGTCCGATCTTTAAGCAATGCAGTGATGTTCCCACCATGCCCTACAAACCACTGCTCTGCTGCTGCAGCTCCTTCATCCCACAGGCACCTGCCCTCCTTTGCTCTTTGCACGTCACCTGAGGCTGTGTGTGCCCCAGAAGGTGCCACCCCAAGCTCTGGGTACTCACAAAGGACAGAAAAGCTGCCATCAAAAGGATGCGGACGAGAAGGTCTTCAAACTGCTCCAGTACCAGCTCCCAGAGGGACTTTCCTGGTGGGAAAACATGAAGCCAAGCACAATCAGTGCTCAAAAAAATCCCCAGAGGACAGGCAGGCCACTGAGGCCCTAAGACCCACAGAACCACATCCCTGCTTGCTTCAGGGGTCCCCCTTGGCCGTGGGCATTGGTGAGGACATGCAGCACTGCAGTGGGGGCTTCTCTCTAAAATGAAATGCTTCCATTTCTGGCCCCAAGAGATGGAAACAAAAGTGAGTTGGGGGGAGCAAACTTGGGGTAAATGACTTCATTACCTGCTTTTACTGGGTCTGGTTTTAAAAATCCTCTGTGTTTCTATCCACAGAAGTAGCCTCACCACCACAAGGAAGCTCTACTGTCAGCCCAGCTTTCTCTGGGCTCAGATTAAAAGACCAAGATTAAAATCAAGATTAAAAGACCCCAGAGATTCCCTCTTCCTTGTCCCCAGCACACTCCACCCACACTCAAGGCATGCACTGCCACCTCCAGCCCAGGACTTACCTTCTTCTGCAGGGAGCTCTGTGGGTTTTCATCAACAGCCCAAGGAGCACAATACAGCAACAAATGATAAAAATAAAAAGACCATTAGTGATTTGGGCCCAGACTAGCAATCCCTTCCCTTATGCCTCACTCAGCACCCCAAAATGCAATTTTTTCTGCACAAATTCCCACATCAAGGCAGCTTGTCCTCAAACTTCTCAGTCCAACACCAAGTGAGCAGCCCTGGAAATTTCGTTTCCCTGCTCAAGTGGCTCGGGCAGCATTTATTCCTACACTCAGCCTGCCTAAAAAAATATTCCTCAGCAGCTGCCCTCTCCAAATCCAAGACACAGAAGTGCAACCATCCCATAAAATGCCCTGCCAGAAACCCAGTACAGCCCCACTGGGGACTGTAACTTTCAGACCATATTTCCTATTAATCTGTTGTACTTTACAGCCCGCGGCGCTCTAGGAAACAAATCCAAGGGCGATGCTCAGCTGCTCCAAGCTGTCCTCCTGAAGGCACCCAGGGGCTGCAGAGGCTCCATCCACACTGCTGCCAGCCAAACCCAAGCCCAGGCACCTGCAGAACCTCAGAGAAACCCAGGGGCTCCCAAGCACCCAGCACAGATTGTCCAAAATTCCCACATCCCCAAGAGGGAGCGTGACCTTCACGTGCAGCCACGACCACTGGACAATGTGATCCCTGAGATTTGAGCTTTTATATTTTCCAAATATTTCTAATCCTGCAATTCTTTAGTGTTTAACTCCAAACTCCATAGAGAGTGTTAGCTAGAGCTTTCCCATTTTGGTCAGACACAACAATTCCTCTCCAGGCCTGGGAATCAGGGACACCTCACTGCCTCAGGCCCCAAGAGATGGGAACAAAAGTGAGTTGGGGGGAGCAAACTTGGGGTAAATGACTTCATTACCTGAAGCTGTAATTGCAAGATTAACCCCCAATATGCAAATGGACCAAATTTATAAGAATGTGAAAACCTGTGACCTGCTGTCCATTTTGGGTGTAGCCCCTGGAGGGCTTCATCTGCCCTAAATGAACCTGAAGGCCCTTCAATAAATATAAATAAACTGCTTTTTATTCTCTTAATTTTGTCTGGCCTCTGTTTTTAGGTCCCAAAAGGCATCAGTGCTCAAACCCTGGTGCCCTCCCAGGGAATCCCCCTGCTCCTGGGCAGCCAGGGGGGAGCTGGCCCTGCTGGGGCAAGGCTGGCCCAGGACTGTGAGGCCCTCACCCAGCAAGGGCTCAGGAGTGACCAGGGAGGAACCCAGGGAGGGCTCAGGAGTGACCCCCCTGATTTTGGGGGCTCATGGGGGTTTGTCTCCACTCGCCCCCATCAGAATCCCAGAGTGGGTTGGGTTGGAAGGGACCTTAAAGTTCATCTTGTTCCACTCCTGCCATGGCAGGGACACCTTCCACTGTCCCAGGTTGCTCCAAGCCCCATCCAGCCTGGTCTTGGACACTTCCAGAGGTGGGACAGCCACAGCTTTTCAGGGTAACCTGTGCCAGGCCCTCCTCATCCTCCCAGTGAAGAATTCCTTCCCATTGTCCCATCTAACCCTGCCCTCTGGCAGTGGGAAGCCATTCCCCTTCTCCTGTCACTCCATCCCTTCTCCAAAGCCCCTCTCCAGCTCTCCTGTGGCCCTTTTAGGCACTGGAAGGGGTTCTGAGGTGTCCCCAGAGCCTCCTCCTCTCCCCAGATCTCTCAGGGCACTTCTGCACCCCATGGGGTGACGAGAAGCAGGCGGCAGCTCTGGGTGAATTCTCAGACTCAATGAACTCAGAGGTTAACGTAACAATTCTATGACAAAACAAGATGTTTCTCCAACTCCTTGTGTTTCTGGAGGGAATAAGGGACCAGATGAGCCCAAGAGGAACCAGCCTGAGGCAGACACTGGTGCCCCACCACTGAGGCTGTCTGCAAACACCCCCAGCCTGGAGCCCTACGTGAAGGCAGGAAGTGAAACCTGCTCATCTGTTTTCCATCACCTGTTTTCATTCAGAGGAATGAAAAAAAAAACCCCAAACCAAACCCACCTTCACTAAACCAACCAGTGAAAACAAGAAGCCTGAATGTGCTCATGCTTCACACTGTACCAGGGCCTCAGCCTCACAGACACAGCCACCACGAGCTGTTGAAACCCACATTTCCCCTGGGTCAGGCTGCTCTGATCCCTGCCACCGTGAGACACAGAGCAGCACACAATGCCTGTAATTATTCTTATAGAAAAAAAAATTAATCTCAGAGCATCTTTAGTGTTTGAACTCTACAGAGCGTGTCAGAGCAAAGTGGCTCCTGCCCTCTCACAGCCAGCTCCTTCCACCCCCAGCTTCCTCTCCCCAGCCCAGAGAGCCCCCAAAATTAAAAGCAGAAGAGCTCTGCTGCTGCTATTTCCATCCAGACTCCACTTTCAGGGGTGCAAGAGGGCTGAGGGCAGGCAGGTGCCCTGGGGGAGGCAGCTGGGGCTCCCACAGCTCCTGGCTCAGCCGGGGTGCCCTGGGGTGACTTTCCACCCTGAGCAGCCACCTGGAGCAGCCCAGGGCTCTCAGTGCTGTCCCACCCTGAGTTTGCATGAAGAGCGGCAGCAGCACCTACACAGGGCTGGGGCTTTGCATGAGGTCTTGATGAAAGTTCACCAAAAGGGGTTTCTATGAAGTCAGGAAACGTGCACAGGGGCAGGCAGCTGAAAGCCTAGGGTGGCACAGTGACACTGCCTCCTGCCACCAAACCTCAAACACAGCAACGCTGCTGCAGGCACCTCCCAAAGCCCCAGTTTGAGTACAGGCAGCTCCTGCTCTCAGTGACTCCTTCCTCCACTCTTCAAGGGGCAGCTCAGCACCAAACACCCAGAGAAAAAGGGCTGAAAATCACACTAAGTCCATATTTTTGCGTGTGAACTGATAAAAACACTGGAAAACAGGAAAGTTTGGGGCTGGAGCTTCTCCCTGACAGATCCAAAGCCTCACTAGAAATAAGAGGGTTTGCTACTCCCCAAAGCCCAAGTTCTGTGCGAGTCACCAGCAGTGCTGCCATGCCCCATCCTGCAGGGAAACCCACCACAGGCAGGGACCCAGGAAAACCCCAAATCTGTCATTCCCTTGGGACACCACGGTGAGTGCAAACAGGCTGGAATGGAAACTCCTGGCTGGCACCTGAATAGCCCCTTTCTTTGAAATCCAGCCCTGGGCAGGAGCTCCCAGCCAGAACACAAATGCAGCGACACCACCAAGGGTGGAAAGTGGCAATGGTGGCTCGGAGAATCCCAAAATGGATCACCCACATGCACCATAAATACCCAGGCTCCCCAGCTGAGCAGCCCCATCACAGGACCTGCAGCTTGTGGACACATCTGTGGTTCCTCTGCTCCTGCTCTCCTGCATGGCAGCTCTGGAGAGCAGAGCCAAGAAAGTGGAGACATCCCAACAGCCGCTTTTTCCTGTGTGCCAGGTGAGCTCACACCAGCGACAGCCACTCATTCAGGGCTGCTTCAAAAGGCATCACAAAGATCAAATAAACAAGATAAACCCCCCCTCCCATGGCAAACACCACTGGTTTGCTGTTCCTGTCATTCCCCAATGTTCAGCCCTGCTCCAGCCCTGCACTTTGCAGAAGCCCAGAGCCCTTCTGGCTGGGGGATCCACTGCCCCAAAAATAAGCAAATTCAGTCAAATTAAGCAAATTCAGATGTCACAGGGCCATTCCCACCAGCAAAAGAGCACTGTCCCCTCCGGGTTAAGGCACCCCCACCACCTCAGAGGGCTTTGCCTTGCAGGGACACATCCACAGCCCCAGGGACGCTGAGCATTTGCAACTTGCTCTGAGCTTGTCACATCATGACACCTCTCCTCGCTGTGCCACCACATCTGTGCTGATGTTTGGGCCATACCAGGCTGCAAAATACCCACACAAGATGCTCCAAGGGCGTGCAAGGAGCCCGGGCACCCTGAGAGCCGTGGGGCTGGCGTCGGGCTGTTCCGGCAGGAGGTGAATCTCCAGCTCCTGCCAACTCAAACAGGGCTGGTAGCCCAGAGCTGGCGCCTGCAGCGTGGCAGGGCACGGCAATCAGGTGATGAAAAGGTAAATAAACAGTGGTGCCACCCAGGAGCACAGCACAGCTCTGCCCAGGGCTCTGGGACAGCCCCGTGTGACCGTGTTCATGTTCAGAAGGCTTGATTTATTATTTTATGATATATATGACATTAAAACTATACTAAAAGAATAGAAGAAATTATTTCATCAGAAGGCTAGCTAAGAATAGAATAAAAAGGAATTATAACAAAAGCTTCTGTATCAGACAGAGAGTCCAAGCCAGCTCACTGTGATTGGCCATTAATTAGAAACAACCACATGAGACCAATCACAGATGCACCTGTTGCATTCCACAGCAGCAGATAACCATTGTTTACATTTTGTTCCTGAGGCCTCTCAGCTTCTCAGGAGGAAAAATCCCAAGGAAAGGATTTTCCATAAAAGATGTCTGTGACAGCCCCGCTCTCCTGGCCAGAGCAAACACACACCAGGACAGGCTGGCACTGGGGGAGCTACAGGGAAATGTTTGAGTTTTTCCTGCTGTAACAGGAGCAAAAAAATCCCTGGAGCACATCCCTGCACAGCTGGTGTTTCTCCATCCTGCACTGATCCCACCCTGCTCTGGGGGAAGTCAGGAACAAGGTGACATCTCAGAGGCCAGCACATGGCAAAGCAACTCCTGGTGCACATTCCAGGGTGCAATCCACAACAGCAAACAGCCCTAAATTCCATTTTCCCTCACCATTTCAGGAGCTTCCCTTGGATAAAATCAGATTTCCCTCATGGGAAACCCTTCTGCCCCCAAATGATGTGGGAAGAGCATGATGCCCTCTGGGAGAATAATGATGAGCATCATGTCCAGGCCCAGCTTTCTGCTCTAAATAACTTAATTCAAGCTATGTTTCTATGTTGTAATCACTTTTTTTTTTCTTCCCACCTTTAATATCTTTTCCCTTATGCAGGGAAGGGGAAATGAATGTGCAAAATAAGAGATATATCCAATTCCTTTGGACTTTGCTGACAGGCAGTAAAGCAGCAGTGAAAAGGGCAAGAAAACCCTAGAACAACCCCAGCTGGGAGAGCAGCTCCTGTCCTGTGACACAAAGCAGGAGCCCAGGCAGGGCTGCTCTGGGATCCTTCCACCATCCCACAAGACAGCAGGCAGGATAAACTGTTATTTTAACTGGCTGCCTTTCCCAAGGGAAGGATCCCATCCTGCAGGGATGTCTGCTCTGCCTCACCCCGCTGACAGCCGGCACTGCACACCTCCACTCCCCACAACCGCTGGGCTGAAAGGGCAGGACAGGCTTTGCTGGGGTGTTTTAACTCACACTCAGCCCGTAAATCCCAGCTGAGGATGGAGAGTGAGGCTGCTCCTCATCCTCGAGGTGAGAAGTGTGAAAAGCAGCGTTTGGCAGCTGGGTGCCTGGGGGTTTCAGCGTTATCTGCACGCAAACACTCAAAGCCTGATGGTGCTAATGCTCCCAGTGATCCAAGTGCTTGGCTGTGCATGACTTAACTCACCCACACCATCTCCTGTCGGGAAGGATGAGAGCTTGACAAGAAAGTCTCACAGATATGTGTGCTTAGCAGAAAGATTTTTAAATGTAGAATCTCAAGAAGGAATAGAGATGGAAGCAAGTTTTGATATAGAAGAAAGGAATTGCTGAGCCAGTCTTACTGGATAACCAAGGAGGCAAAGGGTGTGTTAGTTAGAAGGGGTTTTTATGGCTTAGAGCAAAGGAAAACCCACCCCAAACAAGAAGATGTTTTTACCAAGCAGGAAGATGGCACAGGCAAAAAAGTCAGCAAAGTTGCAAGTAGAAAAAAGATCTCCGAATTTTCCACTGCAAGAAAACTGGAAAACAACTTCTAGCTTAAACTGTAATATACTGACTTTTAGTGATTGGAGAACAGTAACATAAATATGGTAATTATGGTAGCTATGATAGGCTATAGATAAAAATTAAGGTATAGATTGGTTCTACTGTATGAAGATGCTCAGCAAAGAAAAGTCTATAATGCATTGTAACCTAAACTCAGGGTCTCCAGGCCTGCCTGCAGCTGGAGCTGACAGCTGTAGGCACAGCTCTGTCACCCATGGACTGCTGTAACCTCTTGGATGTAATAAACTGCATTTTGGAGACTGCCTGGAGTCCCACATCCCTCCTTCAGGCTCTTACAACTCCCCTTTCTGCACAGCTCCTGAGCACCACAGCACCCTGGAGCTGGCCCTGCAGCCTGTGCCAGGGCAGGGGTGGCTCTGCTCGGGCACCGTGGCACCCTCAGGGTGCAGCTAAAGGGACCCTGCCTGCCTCAGCCTCTGCCCCCACATCCCACGTTGAAGGAGCTGGGGGTGTTTAGCCTGGAGAAGAGGAGGCTCAGAGGTGCCCTTATTGCTCTCTACACCTTCCTGAAGGGAGGTTGCAGACAGGTGGGGTCGGTCTCTGACAGAACCAGAGGACACAGCCTCCAGCTACCTCAGGGAAGGTACGGGTTGGATTTTAGGAAAAGGTACAGGTTGGATATTAGGAAGAAATTTTTCACCTAAAGAATAATAAAGTCCTGGAATGCTCTTCCCAGGGAGGTGGTAGAATCACCATCTCTGGATGTGTTTAAAAAAGACTGGACATGGCACTGGGTGCTGTGGTCTGGTTGAGGTGTAGGGTACAGATTGGACTCTGATCTCAGAGGTCTCTTCCAACCTCATCATTCTGTGATCCCCACAAGCTACTGCACCAGTGTGGGGGCACACACACCCCAAAGCTCACTTGGCCTTTCCCCAGAAAGCCCCAAAGGTTAAACCCATCAGGCAGCAGCCCCCAGACCCAGCAGGGCGAGGGGCTGCCCCAGGGCACCCCCTTGGCATGGGGGGCACTGACCCTGAGCACCCAGCATGGAAACCACAGCCCTGAGGGGGCACAGCTGCAGGGAGAGCCCCCAGACCTGCAGCCAGCAGCATTTCCAGCTGTGCTGAGCCTCTGCCAGCCAGGGAGCACAGGAAATAACCCTGCACTGAAAACCACCTCAGGGCTGTAGGCACAGCACTGGGGGCACAGAATCACAGACTGGTTTGGGTTGGAAGGGACCTCTAAAGATCATCCTGTTCCAACCCCCTGCTTTGGGCAGGGACACCTTCCACCATCCCAGGTTGCTCCAAGCCCTGTCCAAGCTGGCTTGAACACTTCCAGGCATGGAGCATCCATCCCCATCTCTGGGGTTTGCCACAGCCAAGCCAAGCCCTGCTTTGTACCACAACCGGGGACAATCCCAGAGGATTCAGCCCTTCCCCTGTCCTCCACCACCCCCAAGGAGCTGGCCCCAAAGCCAGGGCTGGTTTCCTGCTGTGGTGGCTCTGGGTGTGCCCTGGCTGGGGAGGCCTCCAGCCCCAGCCCTTATTTGCCTATCGCCTCACAGCTGCTTTTTCCTGTGTGCCAGGTGAGCTTTGCTCACACCAGCGACAGCCACTCACTCAGGGCTGCTTCAAAAGGCATCAGAAAGACCAAATAAACAAGATAAAACCCCCCCTCCCATGGCAAACACCACTGGTTTGCTGTTCCTGTCATTCCCCAGCGTTCAGCCCTGCTCCAGCCCTGCACTTTGCAAAAACCCAGAACTCTCCTGGCTGGGGGATCCACTGCCCCAAAAATAAGCAAATTCAGGCCAGCTGGGGAAGGCAGCAGCTGGAGGTGGGTGAGTAGCACATGAGGAGGGATAGCAGAGGTTTAAGGGCCAGAAACATCCTTGCTGTTTGCCAGGCAATGCTTTAGGGTAAAATGACCCAACCGCTTTGCTCACTGGCACCTGGACTCTGCCAATGGCTGGCAAAAAATTCAGCCCCAAAAATTCCTGGTTTGGGTCACAAGGCTTCCTGGGGCAGACAGAGCTCCAGACCAGCTGCTCATCCCACCCTCAAACTCACAGGTTCTGAACCCAGCCCAGCACCATTGATTGCCCCAGGAGAGTGGACGGGTCCCAGTGGAGAATTGGAGGCACTGCTCAGTCAGAGGGGAAAGCTGAAAGCTCATTTGTGCCTTTTTAGGCCAGCTGAGCTGCTCTCAGCAGATCAGGGACCAGGAAATGCAGTTATCCTGGATGTGCCCCCCAAGAGCAGCAAAGCACCAGCAAACCCAGCCCTGTGCTATCTCCTTCTCCCCAGAAATTCAAGAGTGACATCCCTGTGCTGAAGGAGAAGCCACCACCCCCATCATGCCCCACTGTCCGGGGACAGGGAAACAGGAATGGAGGAGGGACAGTGGCATCAGACCAATGGTCCAAGAAGCAGTGTGAAGTAAATAAGGAAAGCCTCACCCATCCCACTTCAAACTTCCTTTATTCTTGGAAATGGCTCATCCCCAAAATGTTGGGCAGCACAAGCTTCCCCTCACTGCAGTTCAGGGGGATCCATAAACCCTGCCCAGCCCTGAGCATCCTCCTCCCATGCCACAGACAAACAAACTGGTTCCTTGCCAATATCCCACCTCCCTTCCTTGATGCCAGCAAAACAAGGACAGAAGATTTTGCCCATTTTGCTCTGAAAAAACCAAGCTGCCACTTGGGCTTGCCCCTCCCAGTGCCCACGTGGTGTTTGCAAGAACAAAATCTTGGAGATATTTAAAGGGAAAAACCTCAGGGAAATGGGGCTTGAAGCCACCTCCCCTCACCCCTGTCCCCATGAGCACCCCCAGCAGATCCTGGGATTGCTCTGGGAGTGGGAGGGAGTGGGAAGGAGGAAACCCATGGCTCCAGCCAGGGATGGATTATTTGAGCAAACTAAAAGCAGCAGTTTGTTCCCTCCTGCACCAACGCAGTGGAAAGAATTTCCAGCTCCGGCTCCCGGGTGGAAAAGCTAAAAATCTGCATTGAAATAGTAACAGTTTTGGAAAAAGGAGAAAACAAACCCAAAACCCCACAACCACTACAGGAGCTTGAAGAAAATAAAGCTAAAGGTTCCATGATTTTTTTTTTTTTAGTTTTGGGGTCATGTTGGGTATTTTTTGCTTCTTCCTACCTCTGCTTCAAGCACACCCTTTCCATAAGTGCAGGGAAAGACAAGGGAGTGACTCTGCCTCATCTGGGAACCTTCTGCCAAAATTACCACAACCCCAACCAAGGCACAGGCTGCAACCTCAATCCATTCTCTTCTCCCACCCCAGAAATATAATTTTATTTCCTCATTTACCACCCTGAACCTAATTCTTCAGCTAAATGCTACGTAAATAGGGAGTTTTTGTCTCATTGTTTTGGGCTCTGCTGCAGCCCTTGGCTGCTCCCCTGAGATGCTCCCTGCCCCCAGAGCCACCCCCAGACCCAGCAGAGTGACCAGAAAGCCCCAGCCAGGCCAGGGGCAGTGCAGGGGGGGATCTGTGCCCCCTCCAGGCACACTGAGCAAACTCTGGCCACTTGCAGCAGCTCCAACACCCAGTGAGAAAACTCAGTAACTGTGATTTTCCTGGCAGTGCTGGGCAGCAGTTTAGGAAACCAAGCACAGGAGCTGCAGAGGTGGCAGTGCCAGGAGCCCCAGTGATGCCCCCACTGCCAAGTCAGCTCACAGAGTGCCCAGCACCTCCAAACACCCCAGGGAAGGAGCCAAAATTGGGCTGAGCCTTTCAGCTGAATTCTGCAAGAATTGGGAAACAACAAGGTGGGACTGTGTTTGGGATTTTTTTTTCTAAAAACCCTAAAGGACTTAAGAAAAATCCTATTTTTCCAAAAAATATTTGAACTGAAAAGACTCCAAGTAAGAAAATGAAACTAGGATGCATTTTTCCAAAGGGATGTGATTGGTTCTGGAGGAGAGATGCTGCTCAGAACACAGCAAATGCTGCTGTGCTCAGTGGGGGAACAGCAGAACTCCCTCCCCAAGGACCAGCTCCAACATCCCTTTACACTGAGACAAGCAACTTCCATGAGGCTGTGAGAAACCATTAAGGATATCACATTTGTATGTCTTGGAAAATAAAACTATATAAATAATGAAAATAAGTAAGAAACAGAAATAATAAATTACATTACAAATGTAAGTAAATTTACTGAAACAGAGCCTCAAACCTGCAGCACCAATTTTAAAGAGGAAAAAAAAAAACCAAAACAAAAAAAAAGAGAAAAAAAACCCCAAAAACAAACAACAAACAAAAAAACCCAAACCAAACCAAACCCACAAAACTCAAGAACTATAGGATATTACTTTTAAATCCAAATTGCATCTTTTCCCCTTCCCTGCCAAGATGAGGAACCTGCTCACCCTGACCCCTTCAAAAGCTGATGTTTGTTTTAATTGCTATATTTTAATCGGTATGTTTTAATCAATCCTGCTGCTGCCAGCAGCCAAGCCCCAGGGCCCAAACTCTGCATTTATGGATCATGAACACCCAGACTGTGAACATTGGGTTGGAAAAATTCCCTGCCCCAAGCTTGGGGCTGAATGGATCCAACTCCATCCTCGATGTGCTGTGGTCTGGAGGGAGTTGGGTTGGAGTCTTTTTTCCATTTGTTTGTTTTCTGGAGGAAATGTTTCTGTCATGGCAAACCTGTGGGGAATATCAAAGTTTGAACGTGGCATCCCATCCCAACCCATCTCCCATGATAAATAAAATCAGGATGATAAAATACATCCAGGGTAATGTATCCCTTAATCCACATGGGCTGCTTTTAACTCAAACTGAGATTATCAATCATGAATTTATTTTGCAGAACTCCTTGCCCCAGATGACCTGCCTCCACCCCTCCCTTTGCTTTTTCTGGTATCTGCTCTCAGAGAACAGTCTATTTTCAGCAATCCTCTTGGATGGGTTTTCATGGAAAATGAAGTCTACCCAGCCCTTAGTTTGGATTATATCACAAGAAAAAAATTTCTGTAGGATAGAAAGGATCTGTTTTTCTGGATGGGAAAAAGGGGTGAGTTGGACAATTAATGCTTTTCATGGATGAACTCCCTGAGGATCACACATTTCTGTGTAGTTGAAGGAGTTCCTTTCCTGGAATGAGATACTTGGAGAACCCTGGAAATATGAGTCCCTTGTAGGGTTTTTTCATAATCACCTTCCAAATATCCATAATATCTGTGTGGGTGACTATAAAGATGAAATATTATACATATATGTATGAAATATTACACATATATGTATACAAACAGGATACCAACATATATGTGTGCATAAGGATAAAATCCTATATCTATATATGTATAAATACAGGGAAATCTAAATATATTTGTGGGAAAAGTGAAGAATAATTTGAATTAGGCTTTATAAAGGCCTATAAAGATGAAATATTACACATATATGTATACCAACATATATTTGTGCATAAGGATAAAATCATATATATATGTATATATGTACAGGGAAATCTAAATATATTTGTGTGGAAAAGGGAAAAATAATTTGAATTCAGCTTTATAATGGCCTATAAAGATGAAATAATATACATATATGCATACAAACATGATAGCAACATATATTTGTGCATAAGGATAAAATCTTATATATATACATATATATATGAATACAGGGAAATCTAAATATATTTGTGGGAAAAGGGAAGAATAATTTGAATTAGGCTTTATAAAGGCCTAAAAATATACATATATGTATACAAACATGATACCAACATATATTTGTGTATAAGGATAAAATCTTATATATAGATAAATACAGGGAAATCTAAATATATTTGTGTGGAAAAGGGAAGAATAATTTGAATTAGGCTTTATAAACCGAAGAGGAACCCCAGAGTGGGTCTGAACCAGCACTGCAGAGCAGCCCCTTCTCCTGGGTACTGCAGGAATCCCCTCTGGAGGGGAGCACAGAAGATCCCTGCCTCTCAAAGCATAGAAAAGCCCAGAAAAACTGCAAAACCCCAAAGAACAGCCCAAGGATGACCCGAGGGGAACCCTCTGTGACAGCCCAGGGACGGACGGAGCTCCATCACTTCCCCTCTCCCGCCTGCCCTGCTGAGCCAGCCTTTTCCATTTTTACTTTTCCACTCACTCCCCACAGATTCCTTAATTTAGCCCTTGTGTTGACTTGGGAGGCTGCAGAACGGAAAAAGGAAAGTGCAGACGGGCAGGTGAGGGGAGGGTTATCCCGACCTCGGCTGCCCGGCGGCTCCTGCTGGGCAAAGCTCCAGCTCAGCCGGAGCCCGGGACACCGCTCAGATAAGCCCAGCTCAGCTAAACTCAGCTCAGCTCAGCTCAGCCCAACCAGCTCAGCCCAGCCCAACCAGCTCAGCCCAGCCCAGCCCAGCTCAGCTTTCACTCCCCGTGCGAAGGAAAGCAGGAGAGGAGAGAATCTCCCCCACCCACACAGCCTTCCCAAAAAACCAGGTGATTTTTATCACCAACCCATGCAAGGAAAACTGTTTCCGAACCAGAAAGAGAAAGATACAAAACAAAACAAACAAACCCCAAATAATAATAAAAATAAAATAATAACAATATAATAATAACAGCAATATAATAATAATAATAACAGTAATATAACGTAGCCCTTCTGTTTAGCCCTGTATTATTATTGTTGTTGTTATTATTTTTATTTTGAAACCCACGCTGTACAATAAAGCACACACCTAACACAAAAATCCCGGAGCCTTGCATTTGCTCTGAGGACAGCTCTGCAAGCGCTCCAGGGGGTTTCTACAGAAACACAAGGGGAAAAAAAAACCAAAACAAACAAACCAAAACAAAGGGGGAAAGGCGTTTTGGCCATTCATGACCCCAGGAGGACACGGAGCAGCAGTGGGGACTGGAGCAGCTTTCCCAGGCAGCCCGGGCACGGCTGACTTTATATATATATATATGTGTGTGTGTGTGTGTATGTATGTATATATATATGTGTATATATATATGTATATATATACACGGTATATATATATACTGCATATATATACACACTGTATATATATACTGTATATATATTATATATATGTATATATACAGATATATTAAAATACATATATAATATATATGTTTTCAGTGAGTTAATAAGTTATATTAGTTGGTTATCAAATAAGACATACATCTATAATCTCAAACGGGAAATTATACACACATATATATACTGTATATATATTTTATATACCTGCATGTATATATACATATATTATATATAATATATTTTTTTAATATATGTTATCAGTGGGTTAATAAGTTATATTAGTTGGTTATTAAATAAGACATACATCTATAATCTCAAATGGGAAATTATACACATATATATAGACACTGTATATATATACTGTATATATATATATATATATATGTATACATACATATATATTAAAAATATACTATATATAATATATATATGTTATCAGTGGGTTAATAAGTTATATATATTATATATATATGTATACATACATATATATAAATATAATATATATGTGTTTTATATATAGGTATATGTTATCAATGGGCTAATAAGTTATATTACTTGGTTATCAAATAGACATACATCTATAATCCGAAATGGGAAGTTATATACATATATAAAATCTCAAATGGGACATATATATATATATATATATATATATGCATAGATATAAAAATGTCAGATGGGACATATGTTGCTCTCAAATGGAGCACATATGTCTCAAATGGGGCACACATATAGAATCTCAAATGAAAAACATGTGTATGAAATCTCAAATGGCATATATAAGTGTATATATAACCTCAAGTGGGCTCTGGGAGGACCACAGGGTACAAAGCCAGGACCTGCATCAGCACATCCCGCAGATTTCTGAGCATTTAAATTTTAGGAGGATTTTGATGATCAGAGCAGTGACACAGGTTTAGGACTATTATAGATCTGGACTTTAACAGCAGCTACAACATTTCAGCTTTCAGCCATCCCAGGTCACAAGCTGATGCCACCCCGTGTCCTGAACGTCCAGGGATGTGCTGGACCGGGCAGATGGGATCACCACCAAACCACAGCCTGACCTCACACTCGCCACCTCTGCGGGTGAGAAAGAGAAAAGCTTTTTATAGAGTGATAACGAGCAGCCAAACCTCAGAAACCGGGAGGTTCCCTCGGCAAAGCAGCAAATGCTTGTTACAGACACCAGGTCAATCGCTGCAAGGATTAATTCAGCATCTCGGTGGACTCAGATGTGAGTCCTCCCTTCTTTGAGGAGATGACTGGCTCGACTAAGGGCAGTCATGGAGAGGACCATCAGCAGGAATCCCATGAATCCTGGTGGGAATTGGGAGCCTGCTGTGTGCGCTGCAGGCAGCGCTGCAGCCCGGCCCGCCAGGGGTTAACCGCCCCCGGAGCAGCCTCCGGTGCTCGCTCACGTCATGGAAATACTGGAGTAACCACAATTTTCTCTGCTGCTGTTTGGCTCCGGTTCTTTCAACATCTCTACACTTCCAGCCCAGATCTCTGCTACCTGTTTTGCAGCGAGGTAACTGGTGCTAACAGCAGCTCCACTGAGCACTGGGGATTGTTTAAAAAATATAGGTTACTGATGTACTTTCTACTTCCAGTGCTATCAACACTGAAATACAAAAAAAAAAAATATATAATGAGTAACAATATCACCCAAAAAAGAATTATCATATGCAGAATAATGAATGGGCTGTGGGGTTGGTGCTTTCTGAGTTTTCTGTGTGTTAATCTTGCACTGGGTTGGACTGAACCCCCAGACAGCTCTGTCCTGCTGCCACCCACCCACCCAGAGTGGCCACAGGCCCCTTCTCCTCCACCCATCCCTCCCACCAGCCCAGTGCCCTCAGCATCAGCTGCTTCTCCTGCCCAAGGTGCTCCAGCTGTTGCCTTCACCCCAGCTGAGATGCCATGGGAGCTCATCCATGGTATATGAGAACCAGGGGAAGGGACAAAAGGAAAGAAATATAAAAAAGCACGAAGAAAAACTCAACATTCTTCTGATAATCGTGACCAGGAGTGCCAGCAGTGTCAGAAAACATCACCCTGCTCCAGCTCCTGGTCCACATCCCACCCCCAGTGCCTCCCCATCCCTTTTCCAGCCCATTTCTGCCCTAACCCACATCCCAGCAGCCAGCCCAGGAGCAAACAGCCTCATGCCTGCAGCTCCACTGCTCCTGACCAGCAGAGAGAAGCAAGGAGCTGGGCAGGGAGCACTACCCAAGTGCCCTGATGGGCTTTTCCCATCAAAAATAGTGAGCAGGAATTCTAGAGCACCCTTGTGCAATGTCAGCACCCACATGTCCAGCATTACCTGCCCAAAGAGGTTTGCTATCTGCTTTCAGTGCCCCCACAGAACACAGCCCAGGTGTTGCTCTTAACTTCTCAGTCTTTCTTTCAACAGCTCTGAAAACATTAGCAGGGATGGAGCATCCACTGCCCCCCCAGGTGAGCTCCATGGACCAAGAGAAGGGTTTTGAGGCTGGTCCAGCCTCAGCAAAGCCTCACAGGGAGGAGCCCCTTCCCCAGGAGTGGGGCAGCACCAGCTGGGAATAAGGCACAGGATGCAAACACTCAGCATCTGGCTCATAGCTCACAAAAAATAACTCTAAAAAAACCCCCCAACAACATTTTGGAGGGGTATCAGCATCCCAACTGACTCTGCAAGCGCTGTGTGTGGGAGAAAAATCAAAGCTGGCTCCTCCAGAGGTTTGAGCATACCAAAAAGCATCAAACCACCTCATTTTTCAGGGCTATGAAAATAGAAGCACCTCGGGGCTGCCAGCAGCCCTGTGAGGTTCCTGGCGCCCTTTGATGGGCAGTTCAGATCCCTGATGCAAATCTCAGGGCAGCCCTGGGAATGCTGCTGTCCAGGGAGCTTTTGTGCAGAGAGGATCAGCCTCAGGAGCTGCCACCACCAGAAACAACAACCACCTGCTTGAAGGCGCTTGAAGTGTCCCTTGCCCAGCCCCGAGCCTTGCTCAGCCCTGCTTTGTGCCAGCATTTGCACCCCTGGCCCCTCTTCAGGGGCATCACCAGGGCTGAGGCTGTGCCAGGACAGAGCCACAGCCAGGAGCCTCCTGTTCTCACACCATCCCTTCTGCAGGAGCAGATCAAACGCAGAGTGAAAAGGCAGCAGCTTGGATGCTTCTCAAAAATTAAAATTCTCCTCGGGAGGAAGAAAGCAACAGCAGGCATGGAGTGAGGCTTTTCACTCAAGAAAAATGGGTTTGAGGGAAGCTTTAGAAAGGGAAACTGACTTGCAACATAATTATCCATAGGATTTTTCAGGGATTTACTCTGGGGGGGAGATGACCACAGAAATGGAACACTTCAAATCAGATCTGGAGGTAAGAAAAGGCTTAAAACATGCAGAAAGACCAATGGTGCTGAAATGGCAAAGAGCAGAGGTATGACTTTGTGGTGATGGCAAAAATGGCTCTAGGATGGCCATACACTCTTGGCTGGAGTAGGGACTTCAAAAGAGACACCTGAATTACTGGGGAAGAGGATTACCCTGGGAGAAGGGGGGGGTTTGCTGCTAATGGTGTTTTTGGAAGACACGTTCCAGCCCCTTACTGGAAGCAGCACATTCCAAGCCAGCATCTGGGCATCCACAGTGCATCCAGCTCCTCTTAAATCAGAGTTTTGCAGCACCAGCTCTACCACCCCTAGCTTTAAAACCAGCAATGAAATAAAAACACTCATGAAATAACACTTGTGCCACAAGGCAGACCAACCCCAGGGTAAACACAAGACCTGCAGGCACAATCCCTTCTCCCACAGCAGTTTCTGTGTCTTGTGGCCCTGCAAACCTTCCTTCCCTGGTTCCTGCAGCATTTAGACAGCAGATGTCAGTTTTTCTGAACCCTGCTCTTGATTCACAGTGTTTTTTAAAGGTAGGTGTGAATGCAGGTAACCTCAGAGGATGGCACGGAGATGAAAATCCCAAGTTTCCCTGTCAATTACAAAAACTTTGTGTAGTCTCTCCCCAAATTTGAAGGCACACACAAGGTTTGAATGCCTCAGCATGTCTCCTCAGGGAAAGGATTTGGAGGAGGAGAAAAAAAAAAAAAAACCAACCCGTAGCATGTTTATGAATCAGACTGTTCAGCGTGTGTTTCGGGGGTGGGCAAGGTGGGCGATGCACAGAGGAACAGAGCGCAGCAGAGTTTGATGAGTCAGAAAATGCTGCTTTTCCTCTTCTTGCTGCCACCTCGAATACTTCAGCGTGAAATAGAAATTTTAGTTCTTTTCTGTTTTTTTTTTTGCTTTTTATTATTGTCAAGAGAGAGCTGGAGCATAACCTTGGCTCGTTAGCAACCGTCAGCAGCGAATTCAACGTCAAGCCCCCGCCGCAGGCGCAGACACACGCGTGTGCCAGCACACACATCCCGGGAAAAGGGTGCAGATAAATCAGCTATCCGTGGTGTTTCTAGCAGAACAGGGGCTCAGATGTGTGCTCATGCCTTGAGAATGAGCCTTGGTGGGTTTGAGGTGAGGAGCAGCACAGCCCAGCTGGATTTGGGCTCGGGGATGTCTCCTCCTCCCGCCCAGGCACACAAGGAAAATACACACAAGGATTTGGGGATCCTGAGTGAGGCTGGCAGAGACACAGGGAGGTGTGGCGGAAAAAACAAGGAAATTGGCTGGTGGGCTTTGAGCTGAAGCTGGTTTACAGCTACATTGCACCTGCAGCAAGGCATGGGATCTGCAGAGCACGGGGTACCACGGTGGGGACACCCCCAGAGCAGAGCAGGGAAAGAAGAGGATGGGTGAGCCCCAAGGAGGACCACAGGCAGGATGGCCCTGCCCAGCTGAGTTTCCAACCACAGCAGAGCTTCAGAGTCAGAGGAGATGAAAGAGGAGATAAACACCCCTATGCTGAAGGCTCGAGTTTGACTCTGCTGACATTCACAGCCCATTTAGGTTACCGATGGAGCAAATAAAATTACGCATACACGTTAATGCCTGCAATATCCTGCCTGAAATGTATGCTCATTTACACTCAGAAATCCATTTAGAAGAGATAAATCAGAGCTATATTTAAAACAGAAAAATCACTTGTCTGTCCACAAAGCAACTCCTGTTTACATCTGTCGTTCCTTGGCAAAAATCAAATCATTTCAAGGGAAATTGTGCCCCTGGTTTTACATTTAGGAAGGGTGCATGCCCGTACCCTCCTGCTCAGTCTGTTATAAAATAACAGATGTGCATTTGGTTATTTTTGTTTGTTTGGGTTTTTTTTTTTTTTTAAGTTTTGTGGTAAAAACAAAAAAACAACCTGTGGAGCTTGGAGCTGGTGGATGGGATGAGGTATAGGGAAGCACCTGCCAGGCACATGTGAGACATCCAAAGCGTTTATTAATTAAAATTGACCTGGGAGATTCAGAATTGCCATGGTGAGACCTAAATGTTCTGTGGCTTCTCCAGTTTCCTTGGCAAATGAAAGACCATGCTGACAGCACTGATGACAGAGCTGAAATGAGAACACAAGCTCTTCCTAATGGAGAAATATCTTCTTCCACTCCAGTAATCTGTACCACACTGCTTGGCTCCCCAGCCACGAGCTGGAGATACCAAATAATCACTATTGCTCTCTGCTTCCTCCTGCAAATGTGTTTGTGAGCCCTGGATCTGAAAAAAACCCAATTTTAAGCTCCTAAAGAATACCGCCCCCAAAAGATGAAATAATTTTATATCAGTCACACCAATGATGGCTGCTTCTCACTTAACGTCAGAGCTCGTTGCAGCTTGTATTTTTTTAAATGCAATAAAAAAGCAGCAGCCAGCAGCTCTGTGAAGCATGTCAGGAGCAGTTTTTCAGAAAGATGATGTATTTTAGATTGTGATTCACAAGCACACTGGCAGTTTGGAGTTCAAGATTAGAAGGAAATGAATGAACGTGAGACAGGAGGGTGCGAAAATGAAAGCAGCTGGAGCTCAAGGCCTGCTCTGCACTTCGAGCCACACAAGATTTTTCTTCCTCTTCTGTGCGAGCTCAGACGAGTCACCAAACTGCCCCACACTTCTGCTGCTAGAGTTTAATTTAAACCTAAATTGAAATGCAATTTAATATAGCCCAGCTCGTTGTCCCAAGCTGCTCCCTTGTGGCACCCTCACCCCAGGCTGCTCTCCCAAACAGGACCCTCAAGGTGTCTGCTGCCACAACACAACCTGCAAGTTCTCACCATGCTGGAAAAAACCCCCACTTTCTGCTTAAAACTAAGGTTTTAAACCAAGCAAACCACACAGGTCCCTATCTGCATGGTTTTAAGCTGTTGCAAACCGTCTCTATCTCGTTTGCACCATGAGAAAAATATAAATACTGCTCAGAAATTGCAGAAGTTCAGAATTCTTCAAAACCTTTGACCACATTTCACTGAGGGTTGCACTGCCCATGTCACTGCCCTCAAGATTCAGGCACATCACTGCCAGCTGTGCAGTACAGGAGCTGCAGAGCTGGGCTTGGGAGGTGAAAGGCACAGGACATCCCAAAGTCAGCAGCTCCTGTGAGCCAGCAGCCCCTGAGAAACCCAAATCTGGGGTGCATGGGAAACAAAACTGCCAAGTGAGGAGAGTACAGAGCCACAGCTTGCAAGAGGAGGAAGCAAAATAGAAAAAAAAAATTAAAGGCAAACTAACTACCACCACTAACCCTTTGCTGTGCACCTACGTCACAGCTCCGAGCTCCCTTTGTCAAGGCAGAGCCCGGTGCCACCGAGCAGCCAACGTGCCTGACTCAGGGATGATGATTCACTTGGGCAAACAGCAGAGGGACAAAGCAACCAGGAGCCCCACGATGGTGATGCCCATGCTGGCACCCTGCTGCACAGCACAGGCCACCCCTCAGCCTGCTCCTGTGGGGCCAGAAACTGGCTGCAATTATGCCCTGAGATCAGAGCAGCCGCCTGTTTGATAAGGATGTATTTTGCCTTCAGCCCCCAAAGCAGAGGGGCTCCTCCCAGTTAACCAGACAGGTCCCCAGCTGCCCTTCTCCAAAATCAAGCCTAACAGGAGCAGGTGTGATGCTCCATTGCTTGCAGCTGGTGCAGGTGCTCCATGGCAAGAGCTCCCACGGGCAGCCCTGACCATGCTGGCTCAGGAAACTGAGCTGAACTGCCTGGGACAGGGAGCACTACTGGGATGGGGGGCCCTGAGCACAGCTCAGCACAGGACAGCTGCTCACAGGGCTGGAGGACTCACAGCCCTCTGATCCCACCGAACAAACAGAAATGCAGACAGCAATCCTGCCAGCATCTACTCAGGCTTCCCTTAGCCTCATCCATGAGGATCAGGCAAAAAGCAAATGCAACAAGCTCCAGCCCAGGAGAGAGTTTACACACTGATCTCCTGCAGAAGTTTGAGAAGGGACTCGCTGCTCCAAAGCACTGGAGCAAACCACCCTTAACCTCTCCTGTTTCCCGTGCAGAGTTAACGGCCCAGCCCGGTCACAGCCTGAACAAAGCCACCCTAAAATCACCTGGGTAGGTGCAGACACCCCGGCCAGCCCTTCCCGGGCACACTGGGCACTCTCAAAACGTTTACAAATTCCCCTTCTCAGTGCCGTGAAGATGCCCAGGTGCTCGCAGAGGGTCCCCCGGGTCCGTGTGACACCGGCAGGGCGGGACACGGACGGTGTCCCCACCACCGCTGCCTGTCCCACAGCACCCACAGCCCGGGCTGCGGCAGGGGCGAGCGGGATCCCCCCCAGGACACCGCTCACGGCTCTTTTGGGGCTTCCCTCGGTCACCCGCAGGCAAGGAGACCTTCCCCTCTTTCCTTCCTGGTAACGAGATATCGCTGTCCCTCCCCGCTTTCTGTCACTCCGCCAGCAGAATTAACACCCCGCTAATTGCCGGCGTTCCTGGCCGCCCGAACCCGCAGCAATTAGCCTTCAATTAAAGCCGGTAAATATTGCCCTGATCAACAGGTGTCCCGCGGCACATCCCCAGCGATCCTCCGCACAGCCGGGGCCGGGAGGATGCTCCGGGGGGGACCCACGGCAGCGCCCCGGACCCTGCCGGTACCGGCGGGGAGGATCCCGGTCCACATCCCCATCCCGGTGGGGAGGGTCTCGGTCCCTATCCTGATCCCGGTCCCCATCCCGATTGCGGCGGTGAGGATCCCGTCCCAGTCGGGTCCCAGCCGGGATGCCGGTGTCCCGTTGCCGGTGTCCCGTTATCGCTGCCCTATCCCACCCCCGCATCCCGCATCCATCCCGCCGCGCCGCACTGACCATTGGGGCCGTACTTCTCCCGGTTGCGGCGGACCTGCTCCGGGCTGAGCCCGCAGCTCTCGCTGACCCCGAAGCGGCGGAGCACGTCGAGCACGGGGATGCTGTGCGCCGCCTCCATGCCCCGGCCCGGGGCTGCTGGCCGGGGCCGCAGGAGGCACACGGGGCGCCGCTCGCACGGCGATGCCTCCCTCGGCACCTCTGGGCCCGCCCGCCCGGCGCCGGGCCCGCCCCGGCACCGCCCCGCTCCGAACCGCTCCGTCCCGGCACCGCCCCGCTCCGGCACCGCCTCCCCCGGGGCCAGCGCCGCCCCCTCGGCAGCCCCGGCACCGCCGGACCCCCGCGCTGCGGCTCCGACCCCGCTGCCGCCCGGGGCAGGGCTTGGAAGGGACATTAAAGCCCATCCAGTGCCACCCCTGCCATGAGCAGGGACACCTCCCACTGTCCCGGGCTGCTCCAAGCCCCCTTCAACCTGGCCTGGAACACTTCAGGGATCCAGGGGCAGTCACAGCTGCTCTGAGCATCCTGTGCCAGGGCTCCCCACCCTGCCAGGGAACAATTTTCTCCTTATATCTAATCTAAATCTCCCCTCCTTCAGCTTAAAGCCATTCCCCCTTGTCCTGGCACTCCAGATCTTTGTCCCAAGTCCCTCTCCAGCTCTCTTGGAGCCCCTTTAGGCACTGGACAGGGCTCCAGGGTCTCCCCTGAGCCTGCTCTTCTCCAGGCTGAGCAGCCCAGCTCTCTCAGCCTGTCGATGTTTTGTCAGATTTCCAGGTTGAGAAGTGGGCAGGTTTGTGGGCAGTGGAAACAGTCCAGAGGAAATAGCTGTGTCTTAAGCAGTTAAGAGCAGAACTAAAGTTTCCATCACAAAACTAATATTAAAAATATCAGGAGCAATAGAAGGAGGTGAGAATGCTGCATGGGAGCAGCTCAGCTCTGGGGTCTAAGGGGGCTGCCTAAGAGTGATGCTCCCTGGGTCCCCTCCAGTGCCCTACTTCCAGCTGGAAGCTGAGCATGCCCCAACCTCTGCTGGAAGCACAGCAGTTCCATGCCCACTGCCTTTGGTGGGATCAGGATTATCAGTGTGTGATACCAGCAGGAGCCCTGGAATTACAAATCCCTGCCTGACACCTGTGGAAACCACGGACACTGCTCCCACCAATGCACTGTGTCTGGAGAGAGGCAGCTGTGCCTTTGTCCTTGCAAATGTGAGATGTAAATTGTCACTGCAGGGAGACAGAGGAAGGATCCAGGGACCTCCTGTGTGGTACGACCTGAGCACTCACTGTGCATGTCCCAGACATCCTGGGACATCCCACACTCCGCACTCCTCAGTGCTGCTTGTCCCCACACACGAGGCAGAGCATCCCTGTTTGAGGAATGGGCATATCCTGGAGGCTCTTATGGTTTTGCAAGGATTTTTCGACCTGTCTCACTCCCCTGTTTAGCCAGGTTCCCTGTCCCCTTCCTGCCAGCTCCAGGTGGGCCAGAGCTCCAGTTACACCCCACAAGGGCCTTACATCCCTCTTTGCCATGGGCTACTTAATGACTTCCAGCAGCAAAATTACTGTTTTTAGCAGCTCCCCCATGCAGCAGAGACCACCAGCAGCACCATGACAGCTACCCTGACCTGGAAAAGGAGGGTTGCCCCCAAAATCCACTGTACAACCCCAGCTAAGGGTCACCACCACCACCACACCTGCAGGACTTTTAATGTAGTGCACCTGAGCCAGCTCCCTCACTCCAGCAGCTCGTCCATGACCCGGCTCAAACCTGCTCCCAGTGACTCTCCCCATGTGAACACCAACTCCTGACTTTTCAGGTACTTCCAGTTTTCCCACAGTTGCTGGAAGAAGCCTGCAGTTGATGGTGACTGGCACTGCTCTCCAGCTGAGAGGGTGACAAACCCAACTCTACACAAATGTACCCCAGGCAGAGACAGCAGCCAGCACGAGGAAGGGACAGCAGATATCTCAGGGGGGAGCTCTGGCTTATTTATTTCTATGTAAATTCATTTATAGAAAATGTCTTGCAGCTTCCCCTGGAGTGGAGGGCCTGAAGCAATGCAGGTTCCCTTTTCAAGTTTGATAAACTCATTTTTTTGGTTCACCGCAGCTGAGGCGTGGGAGGCAGAGGGTGCTCCAGAGCTCAGCCCAGCGTGTCACAGCTCCTCCTGCAAGGAGCACAGCTCGCCAGTCATATCCCTCTGCCTCTCTGGAGTGTTTTGGGAGGATAAGTGCTGTTCCTGCTGCTGAGCCTCCCAGGCAATAGTGCTGCCCTTGGCCAGAGTCTGCCCCAGAGCTGCCTGGCTCGTGGGGCTGGGTGGTTCACAGAATCCCAGGATGGAAATGACCACAGCAACTCATCTGGTCCAACCTTCCTGCTCCAGCAGGGTCATCCCAGAGCAATGGCACAGGGTGTGTCCAGAGGGTTCTGGAATATCTCCAGTGAGGGAGACTCCACACCCTCTCTGGGGAGATGGTTCAGTGCTTGGTCAATGTAAATTAAAGAAGTTCTTCCTCATGTTAAGGTAGAACTTCCTGGGCATCAATTTCTGCCCATTACCTCTTGTCCTATTTCTGGGCACCGCTGGGAGGAGCCTGGTCCATCTTCTTGACATCCCCACTTCAGACACTGACAGACATGGGTGAGATCCCCTCTCTTCTTGAGGCTGAAGGGCCCAGCTCCCTCAGCCTGTCCTCATTAGAGAGATTTCCACCAGGTGCCTGGGAAGAATTGATGTGATGTGAAAGCGTTAACACAGAATGTGCTCTTGACCAGGGGCACAGAGGACCTGATGCAATAGATCACCCCAAAACCTGGGGGCTGCTCCCAAAGCAGTGACTCTGGTGGGGGTGGGATGGGACCCCTCATCCCCAGCCTGCTGTGTGGGAGCTCCTGACAGGCAGCTTGTTAGGATATTTCAGGGCAAACATGCTGCCCTTGGAGCAAGGCCTTGGGAAAGAGGGGTCTTGGTGTCCTCCTGGGCGTGATTTAGATGAGGTCCTACACCGCAAACTCACGTGCACACCAGAGGGTGAAGATCTGGTTTAATGCTCATTGTGCAGACCAAGAACAAAGACACAGACAGCTCAAGCTGTGTGACTGTGCATGGAGACCCTCACTGCTCTCCCCAGCATCTCCTGACCCTTTTGTCACGTTCTCCCAGCCCAGCAGTGCCCCACCTCACACGTGAGCCCAGGCCAGGCTGTTGCTCCTGCTTCTCCCAGTTTCGTGGGATGATGCCAGTCCTTGCACTGGAAAAGAGCACAAGGATGACGTCCCAGCTGCCAAGGTGAAAGTCTGGCAAGGCTGGGAGCGGCTGAGGCGAGAGTTACAAAGGGAACATCTGGCAGCCCTGCTAACACCAGCACCATCCACCCCGCCTATAATTAAGCAATCCATGAAAACCATTAGTGATTGGAGCTGTAAATTAGTCAGTGAGGGAAAATGGACTGAAAACACTCAATACTGCAAGAAAAGGGTCCACAGACATCCTGGGCTGTGGGGGGACCTGGGCTCCATCCCCAGCAGCCCCCCAGGTAGGGGGGATTCCCTTCTGTACTGGGTCAGCCCTGACACAAAGGGCAAACCTCCTTATTTATCTTGGCTTCCCTCACGGTAAAAACTTTTGGGAGGTAAACACGCTTAAGAGAGCCATAAAAAGAAGAAAAGAATGGATTTAACACCTCCCAGGCTACTGAGAAGTTTTTTTGTGGGTTTTTTTTGGTTTTTTTTTGCCGTGGCTGCAGTGTGGGAGGAAGAGCAGGACCCAGCCAGGGCTGACTGAGCGCTGTACATGGAAGGCCTGGAAGTCTACAGGCAGTTTTGGTTTTAATCTTGCTTTTCCAGAAGGAAATCAAGAGTAATTCTCCCCAGAGCTGTGGGTTTGCTGCCTGGCTGGGCTGAGGGCAGGGATGGCTGGAGCCTGCTGGGGCTGCCAGCGGCGCTGAACCGCCGCCACCACCCTCACTCCAAGGGTTTTACAACCCGTGGAAGATTAATCTTTTGTCTCCACTTTGTTCCTCTGAGATGGGGAAAATAGTCAGTGTGCTGGAAAGGCTGAGGGAGCAGGCTGTGTGCTGGTGAGCAGCTCCAGGCTCTGGTGGGGCTCAGCAGCGTTGGATCCCAGCGCTCCCGTGACGAGGGCTCTGTGTCGAGATGACCCCAAGGTGTCAGAAAATCTCTTTTTCCCAGCTCCAAGACCGAAGAAGAAGACAGGATTCCTCAGCTCTGGTTCTCAAGATGGTTTATTTTCTCTTATCTATAACATTCTTTTTCCAACTTGCTGAGATCTCTCCAGCAGGTCGGGTTGAGGCACACTGACACCCTTGGGGCGGTGTTATCTTTTTATGCTAAAAACTACATGTTATTTATTTACAATAATTTTCCAGTACCCATCACCTGTGTTAAACAGTCTGTCTCTACTCTAAACCAATCCAAAAGTGCCACCATCACAGCAGAAGATGGAGGACAAGAAGGAAAAGGAGAAAGACAGAACACACCCAGATTCCTCCATCTTGCCTCTTGAACCCTCATTCTAAAAATCCCAAAATTCTACATTTTCGCCCTGTGATTTATTCACTATCATTCTGTTCACACTCTTGTGGCTTGTAACTCTTCACACAAAGTTGGTAATTGTTTCCATGGGCTAAAATCAAAGGCACAGGTGTTTGTGACTCTGTGCCAAGGTCTCTGAGCTCCCTGCCAGGGTCTGGAGTCCTTCAGGGCAGTCAGAGCAATGTCCTGGGTTCTGACACTCCAGGCAGACCACGGCTGTCAGCACTGCCAGCAGCAATCACAGAAAGCACAGGGCTTTTATTCCCAGTGCTTTTATTCCATCCTCTCTGCTTCTACACTGACCTGGTTCAGCATCCACAGCTCCCCACCTCGCTCAGGTCAAGGACACAGCCTCAACCTGCATCAGGGGAAATATAGGTTGGATATTAGGAAGAAGTTTTTCACAGAAAGAGTGATAAAATATTGGAATGGTCTGCCAGGAGGGGTGGTGGAGTCCCCATCCCTGGGTGTGTTTAACAAAGCCTGGATGTGGCACTGGGTGCCAG